>NC_079208.1:51652766-51760426 GCF_026745355.1 Beta vulgaris subsp. vulgaris | reverse complement strand
CTCACGTCCATGTTCGTAACACACTTCGTCAGTAATAAGCGGCGTGAACGAACAACCGGCGAGTTAATGTCCATTAAACAAGGAGAGACAGAAAGCTTGAGGGATTATGTCGGGCGTTTCAATGCTGAAGCCGTCACCATCCCAACACTGCAGCAGGAAGTAGCGTACTGGCCCTGATGACGGGTTGAAGAAGGACCCCATTTCGCAGTTATCTCGGCAGAAAAAAGATGACATGCCTAACAGAGGTCTTGGGAAAGGCTAATGACTTTATCAGGGGAGAAGAATTTGACAAAGCAGCTAACGCGAAAAGGCCAGCAGCTATAGAAAAAGATAAGGAGAAGAAAAGATAAGGATCGCCGGGATGATAAGTACCGGAAGGAAAAAGTCCGAACTACCGGCAGAAGAGAGGAGAACAACTCTGTGAAAAAAGGTTTGAAGGAAGGCCGACAAATACACAATTATACTCCCTGACAATATCCCGGGCCCGATTTTCGAACTGCATAGAAAGATGAAATGGCAAAGGCCGCGAAAGATGTACTACAAGGGTAGAGATAAGTCCAAGTGGTGTGAATTTCATGAGATTACGGCACAAAACGATGATTGCAAGACCTTAAGGACGGGATCGAAGACCTCATCAGGCGAGGTTATTTCACCCAGTACCAAGCAAGGACTGATCGCAAAACTCCTCCAAGGGAGGATGAAAATAGTAACAGAAGCCGGTAAAGGATAGGATCACTGAGATCCATCATAAGCGGAGGACCAACAGAGGCGGTAGTATTCACGGGGCGAAAGCTAGTCTGAAAGAAGTCCGCCACCAGGTGAATTACTACAATGCCAGAAAATGACCGGCACCTCCATCCATGCCGTTTGTGGCTTTTACTTCAGAGGACGCTAAAGGGATCGTTTATCCCATGACGACCCTTTGGTAGTATCTCTGAAATATCCAATGCATGGTCCATCGCGTTCTGGTCGACGGAGGAAGCTCCGCCAATATTCTCTACAAAGAGACGTTTGAAAAAATGGGTTTGACGAAACATGTTTGAAGCCGGTCTCTTACCCGGTTATCGGTTTCACAGGAGCATCTGTTGTCCCAGAAGGGACGGTAAAGCTGGCGGTCAAAATTGGAGAGGGTCCCGTCCAAAGACCTCATGGTGGAGTTTCTGGTTGTAGTTCCCAGCGGCGTATAACGCCATCATTGGAAGGCCGCTAATTCACGACGCCCAGGCTGTCGTCTCAACGTACCACCTTACCATGATTACACCTCCAATGACGGCAACCCGAGAAAATCAGAGGAAATCAAGAGTCGGCAAGGGCTGCTACCTTACCGCGAAAACACTCTGACCATAAACGGCCAGCCGAACACACCGTCAGAAAGAAACGGAGAAGGCTGGAAAATAAAGCAAGAAGGATCTGTCATGGAGAATTTCGAGGCAAGGCCGGCAGATCAGCCGAGACCTAGCCAGCGGGGAAACTGAAGAAATCAGCTGGAAGAAGAAGACCTGACAGAACAGTAAAAATTGGGTCCGATTTGGGTGAAGAAGTAAGGTTAACCTAATTTCCTTGCTAAGAGGTCATGCCGACATTTTCGCTTTCTCGGCAGACGAAATGCCGGCATTGACCCAGATTCATGGTGCACCGTCTAAATGTAACGAGGATGTAAGGCCGGTAAAGCAGAAGAAGCGAAACTTCTCTGCCGAAAAGAACGCGGCCATAAAGGAGAAAGTGGACAAATTGCTAGTGGCAGACTTTATTGAACCTTGCGATTACCCAGAGTGGTTGGCGAATGTGGTGATGGTGAAAAAATCCAATGGGACATGGCGTATGTGTGTAGACTTTACCGACCTTAACAAAGCCTGTCCCAAAGGACTGCTACCCTTGCCAAGAATTGACCAGCTGGTAGACTCAACTAGCGGCCACGCATGTTGAGCTTCATGGATGCTTTTTCAGGGTATCACCAGATAAGTTGCTGAATCCGACAGGAAAAGCGCTTTCATTACAGATGCAGGAGTTATGCCTACAAGGCATGCCATTTGGGCTCAAGAATGCCGGTGCTACCTATCAAAAGCTAGTAGACAAGATATTCGAGCACAAAAAGGCAGAAACGTAGAGGTATATGTGGACGACAGCATAGTCAAGAGCTTAACAGAAGAAGACCACATAGTTGACCTGAGGAAACGTTCGAAACACTCCGGCAGCATCAGATGAAGTTAAATCCGAAGAAATGCGTGTTTGGGGCGATCCGGCAAGTTCCTGGGTTCATGGTGAGTGAAAGGGGGATCGATGCCAACCCCGAAAAATCAAAGCATCAGTGATCTCCCGGAGCCAAAGAGCATCCGGGACTTCAAAAGCTGACCGGGCGGATGACGGCTCTAACAAGATTCGTTTCCAAGTCGGCTGAAAAGGCCTTACCATTCTTTAAAATACTCAGAGGAAACAAGAAGTTTGAGTGGGAGAGGAGCAGAAACAAGCCTTCGAGAAGGTAAAAGAACACTTCCTGCAACTGCCCACCATAACCCGGCCAGAGTTGGGGGAGAAGCTGCAGCTATACGTTCAGTAACGAGAAGACGGTCGCAGCGTATTATTAGTAAACCGGCAGGGCAGCAAAGCCCCATATACTTTGTCAGTCAGTACTTGCCGGGCGGAGAAAGATATGAATGTCTGGAAAAAATGGCCTATGCCGTCTTGATTGCAGCAAGAAAGCTGAGACCATACTTTGACTCCCACACTGTCCAAGTCCTCACAATCAGCCTTTGGAAAAAGTCTCCACAAACTGACACCACAGGACGACTATTGAAGTGGGCAATTGAGCTATCGGAGTTTGACATAGAATACCGGCCGCGTACGCGATCAAAGCCCAAGCTTTAGCAGACTTCATAGTGGAGACAACCTATCTGAACAACAGAATCCACCGGCAGGTGGAAAATCGAGGTAGATGGGTCAGCAGCCCAGAGTGGAGCCGGAGCCGGGGTGGTCATGACGTCCCCAGAAGGAGAAATCTTTGAGCATGCCATTCGTTTCGGGTTTAAGGCCTCCAACAATGAAGCTGAGTACGAAGCAGCCCTGGCCGGACTAAGTCTGAGCATTGCGGCTGGAGCAAAAAACGTCATCATGATAACGGACTCACAATTAATCTCGAGCCAAATAGAAGGGACGTATGAGGCCAGAGAACCGGTAATGCAGAAATACCTCAATCTGGTCAAGAACATGGTAAAAGGGTTGCGAAGCTTCGAAGTGCAATTGGTCCCGAGAGCAGAAAACATGGCGGCAGATGCCCTATCAAAACTGGCAAGTTCCAGTCTAAGCGACAAGAAAAGGAACGTCAGGTGAGACATTGAAGAAAGAAGTATAGAAGTTACCCAAGCGTCCGTTAATACAATCACCTCTGAACCAGAGTGGTACGATGGTATACTGGCATATAAGCTCAAGGGTGAGCTCCCGGAAGAGAAGATGGCGGCGAAAAAGAAAGAGGACTCTGTTTGGTACTGCGTCTTTCAAGGACAGCTGTACAAGAAAGGATTCTCACTGCCTTTGCTAAGGTGTGTCACGGCTCACGAAGCAACAAAAATAATTGAGGAATTCACGAAGGTGCTGCGGGAACCATATCGGTGGTAAGGCGTTAGCACTTAAAGTGTTGCGAGCAGGGTTTTACTGGCCTACAATGCTGACGGATGCCCAAACCTACGTGAAAAAGTGTGATAAGTGTCAAAGGCTTGCACCAGTGATAAACCAGCCGGCCAATGACCTTCAGCCGATTTTAAACCCAATCCCTTTCGCAGTGGGGGATGGAATTATAGGGCCCTTTACGCCGGCATCCGGGGGAAGAAAGTTCTATAGTGGGTATTGACTACTTCACGAAATGGATGAGGCAGGCCAACAGCAAAAATAACGGCTAATCAGGTAAAGAAGTTTATCTGGCAGAACATCATCACTAGGTTCGGCATCCCGATGGGAATAGTGATGGATCATGGCGTCCAGTTCGATTGCGGTCCGATACGCGACTTTTTGCGTCCTTACAGCATCAAGTTCGCCTACTCTTCAGTTGCCATCCGCAAAGCAACGGCCAAGCGAAGCGCTAACAAACAGATCCTCAATGCCCTGAAGAAGAGGTTGGATGAGTGAAGGGGCATGGGCCGACATGGTACCAGCAGTGCTGTGGTCCAACAGGACCACCGAAAAGGAAGCCACCGGGAAACCCGTTCAGGTAGCTTTCGGGCAGAGGCAGTACTCCGGTAGAAGGGTTACCCAACTGGCGGATCCTGAACTATGAGCCCTTTGAACGAGCAAATACACAAGGAGGACTAGACCTCTTACAGAGATCAGATTGGCTGCAGAGCTGAGGTCGGCAGCATACAAAGACCGGATAAGCAAGGCCTACAATAAAAGAGTGCGAAGCCGTCCTATCTCCAAAGGAGACCTCGTCCTCAGGCGGACGGCAGCAACGGGAAAAGCCCACGTGGATGGAAAGCTTACGGCCAATTGGGAAGGCCTTACTTGGTAAAGAAGAAATAGTACCAGGGTCCTACCGGCTCGCAGACATGGCAGGCAAGCTGTTGAAAATAGTTGGAACGCCAGCGTACTTAAGAAATACTACGTGTAGTAAAAGAAGGGCAATGTTGCCAGTAGGAGTGAATAATTCGGCGGAAAGCCGAACAGATTTATCAGTTTAATTGTAGGCAATAATTCCGGCATGGCCAGGAAGAGCCGTCTTATCTTAATAAAATGAGCATCTTCTACATACATAAAGTCTCAATACTGCCCAAACAAAGAAGTAATATTGATTAGTCAGTCAATGACCTTAGCGGATCTGCTGAACTAATCAATAGTATGAAACCGGTCAATGACCTCCGTGGATCTGCCGGGATGAAATAAACTAACATTATTGATTCGTCAGTCAATGACCTTAGCGGATCTGCTGAACTAATCAATAGTATGAAATCGGTCAATGACCTTCGTGGATCTGCCGGAATAAAATAAATTAGACATTATTGATTAATCAGTCAATGACCTTAGTGGATCTGCTGGATTAATCAATAATGTGAAACCGGTCAATGACCTTCGCGGATCTGCCGGAATAAAATAAATTAGACATTATTGATTAATCAGTCAATGACCTTAGTGGATCTGCTGGATTAATCAATAATGTGAAACCGGTCAATGACCTTCGTGGATCTGCCAGAATGAAATAAATTAAACATTATTGATTAATCAGTCAATGACCTTAGTGGATTTGCTGGATTAATCAATAGTGTGAAATCGGTCAATGACCCTCGAGGATCTGCCGGAATGAAATAAATTAGACATTATTGATTAATCAGTCAATGACCTTAGTGGATCTGCTGGATTAATCAAATAATGTGAAACCGATCAACGACCTTATTGAATCTGCCGGATTAAATAAATCACAAGAATAAGACATATAAAACAATTAAGAGACGACACAAAAGTTGACCAAAAAATGTACTTCATTAATCAAGAAAAAAGTACAGTCCTAAAGCTAAGCAGTCAACCACATACGGTATGACCACTAAAATTAAACAAGAACACCGATCACAGGCGAACGGATTTATAGAACGGTAAGAATAGTTTGGCTGCCCAAGGGGGGAGGCATTATGGGCGCAAAAAGCACACCACCCACAAAGTGGCCCAAAGCAAGAAGAAATAAGGAGGAAGGCGGAAGGTCTACTTGGCTTCTCTTCCTCCTCGGAGCCGTCGATAACCAACACTTGCTATTCCAGGTTTTGACCGGTAGCAGGGTTGGCTGTCTCAGCATCATCATTAACAGCTTCCGGCTCCTCTTCAAACTCCGCCCTGGGATCCGCGTTAACAATGTCGGCTTCAGTAACGCCGGGATCCAGGTCCTCACCCTCAACTGGTAGCCCATGGACGAGTTGAACATGCGCCTCCTCAACCTTGGACCAGTCGAAGTCCGGGAAGGTGTGGCGAACACATCTCATGGCCGCAGACCAGCCACCATTGTACCGATTGAGTAGGCGGCTCACAAAATTCACACTCTTTTGGTACTCCCTAACGGCAGCACGCTCCAGCTCTTTGGCTTCAGAAATTTGCTCCCGGAGAAGCCTGATCTCTTCATCCTTATTGAACAGGACCAGAGAGTGATCCTCCACCACCTTCGTATGAGCGGCGTCGGCCTTGCTCTCAGCGGCCAGAGCGTCGTTCTTCTCGGTATTGGCCATGAGCAGCTCATGTTCCTTCAGGAGCATCCGGCCGTTCAGCTCCCGGGCTCCTTTACCTCGTGAAGTAAGAAGTCTGAAAATACCGGTAGAAGTTACATAGCTCTTTACTGGATTGGCGGACTGCAAAAGGCAAGACAAACAGAAAGGTTAATTTCAGGGAAAAAACCGATAACAGACTTGCGTAAAAGGAAAAATTAAGCATCTTACCAGGGCCAGTTGTTGCGCGTGCGTCGCAGCAAGCGTGTGCACTTCGTTCACCGGAATATCGTATTTAAGCTGCGTGGCCTTCAAAATACGATACCCCAGGTTCCCGCCTTCCAGAGGGCGGTCCAGGAGCAGTGACTCGTCATCCAAAATATTAAGCTTTGGATCGAACTTCTCACCGTCCTTTACCGGCGACCTCGTCCAACGCTTCTTCAGAATATACGGCATGTTAAGCCGGTTGCGCTCCAGGTAGCCCTGCTTCCTGGGCTTGGCAAATGACTCCAAGTCGGGCACCATTTCCGGCAGAGTCAGCTGCTTGTATATTTTGGGCCGCAGCGAAGAGCCGCCAACCTCAGCAACCGGCCGGTAAGAAGGGTAGGAGGAGTGGAAGCTGGGATTTCCTTTTCCTTGCCCGCCTTAGAAGCAGCCTTCTTGGCCGCCGGCTCCTCCTTGGTCGGCTCCGATTTCCTTTTCCGGGCCAGGACCTCAGCCTGGCGACGTAGCAGGGGGATAGTATCCCTGACATCGTCTTCAGAGCCGGATTTCTGGCCAGATCCCCGACCACCTCGACCTCCTCGGCCGCCGCCAGCCGACATCTGGATAGGGACAAATTTGCCTGCAGGTTTGGGAGGCATGTTGCTTAAAGGCCGATATGATCTATCGACGTGAAGAGCTTCACGAATCAGGAAATCCTTGCCTACAAGGAAGACGAGATCGCAGTTAAACAAAAGCAAAATACAAACACAGATAGCTAGCAAAGCAAAAATAAAAACACACCGTATGGGTCAGACCGGCAGAAGCCTAAGGCCGACAAGGCCGGATTGGTAAAAATGTAGCTGGTATGAGGAAGCCAATACTTGGGAACCGGGATCCTTTTCTTGCCCCTTAAGGCCGGGATGGAGTCCGACGCAAAATAGTCATATGCAATCCTTTCCCGGCGGGATAGACCCCGGTCCCTGATATGCTCCATTCGGGAACGGGGCTTAGTCCATTGGCGCCTCAGCGGGAAGTCGTCGGGCACGCGCACCCAGAAAAATCGGCCTCTCCAAAGCTTGAGGCCAGACGGTTTAGGGTACACCGTTAGTTTGCCAGCTTTGTGTACAAGATATCCATCCACCCCGGCCCTCGAGCTCATCACCGGATTTCCTTTTCTTCCCGGCTCCTTTTCCTTTGGCGGAACCATCCTCCTTAATCCAATGCAATTTTCGGAAGAGGTTTAACGTTTCCGGAAAACCCTTACAACGGACCATCCAGGCGTAAGCCATCAAATTCCGCCATCCAAGGGGGGTCATCTGTGCCAGACAGATATTCCAGGCCTTGAAAACCTTAATAAAGAAGGGATCTAAGGGAACCTCAACCCAAAGTCAAGCATGTGAGCATAAATGGCCACATGATCGACAGGACAGTTCGTAACCCGGCTCCCTTCAGCCGGAAGCACCAAGCGGTAATCCTCAGGAAAGGCAAAATACTTTGGACCCTTGATGAGAAATTTACTTTTCCTACAAGTCTTCACCCAGCCACTATCCAACTGAACGCTGGCGGCGCAACCGTCATCACTGGGCGGCATGAACAATTCAGCCAGGGTATCCTCATCAGTATCCTCCGGGATTATCTCGGGAGGGTCCTCTTGGTCAGAATCCGACTCGGCTTCTAAAGTAGTGGACTCCTCATCCGACCCTGCTACATATTTTTCTACGCTCTCTACAGCATCTGAATGAACAGGAGAGGTCGGGATCTCCCTAGGTACCGATCTGTGGGACGTCTCACCCACTTCGAAGGTAGAGCGCCGGACAGGAGACTGGCCGGGAGGAAACAAGTCAGGAGAAAGTTCAGCTAAACCTCTCATGGTCCCATATTGCCCTAAAGCCTCGGTTTACCCCAATACCATCTTTAGGGGAGAGGCATGAATGGCCGGTTCGATATTTTGTCTACCGAAGTACTACAGTAATTTGGCTATTCACCCTACGTTCTGAAGTAGGAGTAATTAGGGGAGAGTCAGTAACCTCTACAGACCTAATGGAAGTATTGTCAGACTCAACATCACTTTCCGTCATGACGGAGGGAGATTTAGATATGTCTTGAGAATCAGAATTTTCAGAATTGGACGACATTATAAATAAGACGGTATGAAAGATTGGAAGAAGTTTTGATGAAATACCTGGAAACAAGGACGCGAAGAGAAAATACACCGGAGTCAACCGTTAGTGTGAGGCCGGAAAGAGGGATCGAGCAAATACCGCCAGAAACACGAAAGGATTTTGGAGAGAGAAAGTCCGATATGAGCGCGATCACAAGAGAGAGAATGTGAGAAATGAGCAGCGGAGGTCGCACAAGAGGTATTTATAAGAGAAGTCGCGGTCGAGATTAGGTGACTCTTCGTCTTCCCGTCCTGATCATGCCACGTGTTTCAGTAGCACCCATCTATGAAGCAATCACTCTTTGAAGAGCTTTCAATGCAGGTGCGCAGCTCGAGACGACCGTTGGAATTCTCTGACCAACGATTCATATTCTCTCGCTAAAAGTAACTCAGCATCTCCCATAACGGTTTACAACCTACTAAGCAGGATATGCCTATGATAGTCATACCGGCTTGGTGGCTAGTTGTATGGGGGCTGACTAAGTTCCATACCGGTTTAATCAATACCGGTCTAATAGCTTTTGGGCTTACGAGCCTGGGCTGAGATCCATTTATATCTTCAGCGCCTACGGACTAAAAGATATACTTTCAGTAAAAGATAAGAATATATCCTAAGGGAATATTCTTGGGATCTCCCGTAAATACCGGGCCCAATTAAGATATGGGCTTAATCGAGTCCCTATAAATACTCCGTTGATCTGAGTCATAAGGTACATACACGAATCCCAATACATTATACTTGAGAGCTACCGGCTTTTAACCTAATACTGACTTAGGCATCGGAGGGGCGTTCCTCGGATCAACCCCCGAGGCTAGTTTACTTACTCTCTTTTGCAGGGATCCAAACCGGCTTCAATACAAGGACTTAACGGTTCAAGACCCTGTAATTTGTCCCATACCAGAACAATAATGTAATTGAATTTGAAATTTCAATTAAATATTAAATTAAGGAGAATGATTTCCTCTTATTACCTACGTGTGAAAAAAAATATTAAAAAATTAAATTGATATATAACTTGATTGACACGATACATAAATTCATCCACTTTATTTGAGCACAGACTTTTTTTAATGTATTTCTTTCTCTTGATAGTATATTTGAATAATGATGAACAAATAACTAATAAAACCAATGAAACATTGATTTAAGAAAAATATAGTAAAAAGTTAACAATAATTATAAATGTATTCTCGAATCAATTTTTTCATAACACTGATGAATAACTAATTGAGAAAAACAAAAAATATTAATAGGACACCGAAAAATGCTAGTACTCCATATTGCAAGTAGGACATATTTAATATTCTTTCTGCTCTTTCATTAATCGCGCGTCCAATTTCATCGAAGACTAATCCTATTAAAAGAAAATTTGATTGCTAACCACTCAAGACGACTAACATCGAACCATTAACTTTATTGAATATGAATCACTTATAAATGTTGGATCGAGAAAGATAATATAACGTGTTACCATAGAGCCGAAGAAAGTAATAATTAGGTCAATAAAATCTCTGAAGCTTTTCGAAATAGCCGCTTGATTAGCTTCTCGAAAGCAGTGGGTAATGGAAATGTCTTGAAACTTCTAAAGCTCCTCACTCGAATCATCAACCAGAGATTTAATTTCCCAAAGATCTTCCATCAATGCTAGAGAGAATTAATAACAACCAAGCTATCACCTTCACTAACGAGAGAAGAAATGCCTAGAAACCTAGCGCACGAAGACCTTCACGAAGCCCCCAAGCTTCTGCCTTGAGAATAGAACGTTCAGCCGAGATTGGCATAGCACGCACAATTAGCAACTACCCCTTATGGTTACGGCTAACCAACCCAAATAAAGCCCTACCATCAGCCAATTTGGAGCCATGAAATTAAAATTAAGCATGAATCAATCCTGGGGAGGGGGGATGGCAGTAGGGTAGAGCGACCCATGATCTCTCCATGAGCATTCGCTCCATCACCTAACTTTGTTAGGAGAGGGCGCTCCTATTTAACAAGGAGCGGGCGCTATTTTTAACCCCATTTTTGTAATAATATAAATGCTAACTTAATGAAGGATTAACTTTTATTCAAGAAAATCATTTTTGGAGAGTTCTTAACTTAATCTATTGAGAGAAAGTGAAACCCTAGAGAGAGAAAGTAGATTTTATGGTTTTGTAGCTTGGATTATGGCAAGACTTTTGGTTTTTAATGCAAGATCTTCATTTCTTCTTCATGGTTTCTGTAATATCTCTTCTTCTCTCTACTTTTTATACCTTTATCTTTTTGTTTATTTAAATTTTTATTTATTTAGTTTGATCCATGTTTAGATTTTAGTTTCTTAACTTAATCTTGTGTTAGATCTTTGGCCATTGCTTTAGTTGTTCATGTTTGATTTATTTTTCTCATTTATTGGTATTATTATGATGATTAGTGAGTAGTTAACTAGTTGGGGGTTGGGGTACGGTAAAAACCCAACCATGATCGATTTGGGTGTTTGAATAAGAAGTTGGGGGTTTGATTGGGCTTATTAATTGATCAATAGCATGACTATTATCTACTTGCATCCTAGTTGATTACTTGGATGCTTGTTGGTTGATGCCTTAATCAAATTGAGAGAGGAGATTAAGGTTGACGTTTATGCTATTTTCTTGTTTAATTGCTCATGAGAGTGAGATTTGAGTGAGGGTTTTGTAAATTGACGTTGTGCTTATCCTTGGATGTATATTTGAGACCATAAGAGTGGTTTAAATGTGTGACCTAGGTAGTTTTATGCACCCTTGAGAGAGGGCTTAGAACTAGTTAAGAGTCAATAACCTCAATTAATTGCTTGGTTCCTTCCCCAATAAATGTATCAAGTAAAAAGAGACTAAGACTATGTCAGTTCACCTTATTTTTGCTTATTTCAGATCTTATCAGATCAAATCATAAACAATAAGTTCAGATCAGTTCAGATCAGATCATGCTTATATTTAAAAATTCATTATTACTATTAATACTATTATTTACTAGTACATTTGTTCAAAATGATCATTATTGTTGTTGTTGTACTTATTAACTATTAATATTGGTAATTATTATTAATCTCATTATTATCATTATAAATGTAATTGTTATCATTATTATCATTATAAATGTAATTGTTATCATTATTTTAAGTTATGTTATTGTTATTAAATAATAGAAAATTAAAACCACGTGTTAAGAACATAAGATTGACGTAAAAATAAGAAATATATAATATATGATAGCTCAAATTCATGACAACGAAACTACTAAGTTTGGATTACATTTCAAAATAAGCTAAGTGCGAGATACAAATTATAAATTTAGGCCCGGTATACCTCTTCCTACCGAATACCAAATCTCTCAAGCTATTTGAAGTTGCACGCTATCCATTTCTTTCTTGTGCAAGTCATAGTTTTTTTTTTTTTTTTTTGGTAAACATGACATTTCATTCATTACCTAATAATGTTAAACATATTACAATCCGAAAGTAGTTGTTCCAAACAATAACTAGGGGGGGAAGGGAAAATCTTAGTTACAATACTATCACCATCCACGTATATCTTATTTTATATCTTGTTTTATTTTATATGAAAAAAAAGAGTTGAGTTTGTCGACTTCTCAAGTGTGAAACATTTTTTTTAAGGAAAAGTGTGAAATATTTTATAAGTGCTCATATAAATTAATGACTTGGGTTATATAATTATTTTTAGTAATGATTCTTATTATTATGATTATAATTATTATTGTTGTTATTATAATGATGATAATAATAATAATTATTATTATTAATAAAAGTTATGTAAAAGTTGTGATAGAAAAAAATGATAATAATAGTAATACTATAAATAAGATCTTATAATATATTGCATAATAATGAATTACAAAGTAATATACATTATTTTATAAAAGATAAGATCTTGTAAATCAGATCAGATTAGATAAGATCATAAAAAATAAGTTCAGATCATATCAGATCAGATAAGTTCAGATCAGAAAATTTAGGTGAACTATGTAACAAGTAAATGTCTCAAAGATTGCAAAAGCTATAAGTGTTAGTTCAACAACAATTATTTGTCACGAATATATTTTATTTTTAGATAACATGCACGATGTTCAGTCAATGAATCTAATAAAAGAGAGGGTTGAGCAAGACTACAAAATTCGAGAGCGGTAATGGCTGCATTAACGTGTGCCAGATATAGTGCAAATTGTCATTTTATCTGAACCTCTTAATGAAGTAATGAGTTAAGCGAATATTTTTCATTAGATAGGTTGAACTAGAGAGTGTTAGAGAATCTAATAAATAATTCGACAAACTTAAATAAAAGAACAAACAAAGTGGTACACAATACGATACTATACCATTTTGTTTATTTATTTTATTGCTTATTAAAAACAAAAAAAATTTAATAAATTCAATCAAATTCATATGAGTTTATCGAAAATATAATAAAAATTAATAAGTTTGAGTAAGTTCAAAAAAGTCAGTTCAACATAAATAAGTAAAAATAAAGTTCAATGTACTCTTAAAATAAGGTCTAATCAATTCGGATAATTTTGTTCAAATAAACCCGATTAAGGTCTAATAATGATTAATAAGTTCAAAAAGGTAGGTTTATTTCAGATGTAAGAAAATCGATGATTATAATTGAGACATTTAAGCAATTGTATTAATCATACTATATAAGTTAAAACATTCATAAATCCAAACTTGATCTGTAGAATTTCCTTAGATATAATATTATATTTACAAAGTAATAATACAACAAGGATTGCAAAAGCTATAAGTGTTAGTTCAACAACAAGTAATTGTCACAAATATCTTTTATTTTAGATAACATGCGCGATGTTCAGTCAACAAAGTTACACAGACATCATATGGGTTAATTTATACTATATCACAAAAGAGAGCAGGATTGAACAAGAGTACGGAATTCGGGAGCGGTAATGGTTGCATTAATGAGTGCAAGTAATAGTGCAAATTATCATTTAATTTAACCTCAGCTCTTAATGAAGCAATGGGTTAAACCAATATTTTTTCGTTAGATAGGTTGAACTGTAGAGAATCTAATAAATGGTTCGACATATTAACCATAAAATTTCTCTTCTTGCAGCATTATGTGGAATACTACTAAATGAGCTATTGTCAAAATAAATATCTCAACGTCATACAAGGAAAAAAAGGAAGCTTATATTGATAAATATAACGTGAAAAGCTTTCAGATTCCTTTGATAGCTAGAAAGGAAGGAACAATTTACCACATATATGTCAGTTTTTCTACAGATATTTTATATGTTTCGTATAATTATAGAGATTGACAAAACTGTAGATAAAGTAGAAGAGACATAAGGAGATCATTTGGGTAAATTATTTGTATTACATATGAACTCAAAATAATGATTTTGAAGTCATGATAGAATAATTAAAAAACAATGAGTATAATTTAATCGGTACATTTATACGATTTCTATGACGTTATCATTTTTTTCATATATAAAGTTAATAATATTTTAAATTAGGAGCAAAATTGATAATAAGTTGACCTTTATCCATTTGAGGTATTAGGAAAAGCATATAGCTTCCTACTTATGTGATTATTTTAAATCTAACAATAATAATAATTTTAATTATATTTGTGTATACGCGATCTTGCTTTTTAGTACCAAGGATTTTATATTATCCGAAATTATGTTATAATTTATGGATGATTGAGACATAGCATATTAGTTAATAATAAATTATACTATAATGTTCGAAAATCAAAATGTACAACTTAATGGGAGAATTCAACTCTGGAAGGATGTATATACGAAGTTCAATCTATATGATATAATGAGCAAAACCAGGGAAGGATGTATCATCATATAGATTGAACGTCATTTATTGAGCAAAGCCAAGTTCCAAATTATGCAAAAAAAATAAAAATAAACTTACTTATGTAGCTTCCGTCAATCAAGGAAATAATTTGCATATATGATATAACTGACGTATTGCTTATTAACTAAAAAGGAAACAATTAGCAAGAGAATATAATTTATGTATGTGTTTAAGGGAGTTGGTGTTTACATATCAACATTTATTTTTGAAAATATAACATTTTTTCTGAATAATTCATTTACCGGAATTAGAAAATTATAAGGATCTCTATTATATAAAGGAAGGGGGGGAGCAATGGTGTCCTTTTTGAAATGCCTATTTTGCCCCCTTCCGTTTCTAAATTACAAAAGGAATGTCAAAATCAAATCGGCACTCAAAGAAAAACTACCGAAAATTAATTTACACACTCACTCACTAATCACTCACAAATCAATTAAAAGAAGAAACCTTACAAATCACTCATACAATTGAGAAAATCACGTTATAAAAATCACGCAAATCACTAATCAGAAAACTTTATTAAAACTTAAAATTAACATACAAACTAAAACTAATAACCTAGAACGTCAATACATACAAAAATATTTACAAAAATTTACTTACGAATCACTATTCTCAAGAACCATTCACAATTAATGGTGGGTCATGATAAAAAAATAGAGGTGTATTTGTAGTGAAATCACAATTTAAAATTTAGACAAGGAAAAAAATTATTTAATTTTTATAGTGTTTCCTAATATAATGGAACTTTTACATGTATTTGGATCTATCTTTTTCTATTATATAACAACGATTAATTATCAAGGTAAAAAGGTTTATGTAAAATATCATTCAAAAATTAAAGTACAACATATCTTTATTATATAAGGGAAGGGGGAGCTATGGTGTACTCGAATGAAGAGACCTCGTCCTCAGGCGGACGGCAGCAACGGGAAAATCCCACGTGGATGGAAAGCTTACGGCCAATTGGGAAGGGCCTTACTTGGTTAAAGAAGAAATAGTGCCAGGGTCCTACCGGCTCGAGACATGGAGGCAAGCGTTGAAAAATAGTTGGAACGCCAGCGTACTTAAGAAATACTACGTGTAGTAAGAAGAAGGGCAATGTTGCCAGTGTATGAATAATTCGGCGGAAAAGCCGAACAGATTTATCAGTTTAATTGAGGCAATAATTCCGGCATGCCAGGAAGAGCCGTCTTATCTTAATAAAATGAGCATCTTCTACATACATAAAGTCTCAATACTGCCCAAACAAGAGAAGTAATATTCATTAGTCAGTCAATGACCTTAGGCGGATCTGCTGAACTAATCAATAGTATTGAAACCGGTCAATGACCTCCGTGGATCTGCCGAGATGAAAATAAACTAACATATTGATTAGCAGTCAATGACCTTAGCGGATTGCTGAATAATCAATAGTATGAAATCGGTCAATGACCTTCGTGGATCTGGCCGGAATAAAATAAATTAGACATTATTGATTAATCAGTCAATGACCTTAGTGGATCTGCTGGATTAATCAATAATGTGAAACCGGTCAATGACCTTCGCGGATCTGCCGGAATAAAAATAAATTAGACATTATTGATTAATCAGTCAATGACCTTAGTGGATCTGCTGGATTAATCAATAATGTGAAACCGGTCAATGACCTTCGTGGATCTGCCAGAATGAAATAAATTAAACATTATTGATTAATCAGTCAATGACCTTAGTGGATTTGCTGGATTAATCAATAGTGTGAAATCGGTCAATGACCCTCGAGGATCTGCCGGAATGAAATAAATTAGACATTATTGATTAATCAGTCAATGACCTTAGTGGATCTGCTGGATTAATCAAATAATGTGAAACCGATCAACGACCTTATTGAATCTGCCGATTAAATAAATCACAAGAATAAGACATATAAAACAATTAAGAGACACACAAAAGTTGACCAAAAAAAATGTACTTCATTAATCAAGAAAAAAGTACAGTCCTAAAGCTAAGCAGTCAACCACATACGGTATGACACTAAAATTAAACAAGAACACCGATCACAGGCGAACGGATTTATAGAACGGTAAGAATAGTTTGGCTGCCCAAGGGGGAGACATTATGGGCGCAAAAAGCACACCACCCACAAAGTGGCCCAAAGCAAGAAGAAATAAGGAGGAAGGCGGAAGGTCTACTTGGCTTACTCTTCCTCCTCGGAGCCGTCGATAACCAACACTTGCTATTCCAGGTTTTGACCGGTAGCAGGGTTGGCTGTCTCAGCATCATCATTAACAGCTTCCGGCTCCTCTTCAAACTCCGCCCTGGATCCGCGTTAACAATGTCGGCTTCAGTAACGCCGGGATCCAGTCCTACCCTCAACTGGTAGCCCTATGGACGAGTTGAACATGCGCCTCCTCAACCTTGGACCAGTCGAAGTCCGGGAAGGTGTGGCGAACACATCTCATGGCCGCAGACCAGCCACCATTGTACCGATTGAGTAGGCGGCTCACAAAATTCACACTCTTTTGGTACTCCTTAACGGCAGCACGCTCCAGCTCTTTGGCTTCAGAAATTTGCTCCCGGAGAAGCCTGATCTCTTCATCCTTATTGAACAGGACCAGAGAGTGATCCTCCACCACCTTCGTATGAGCGGCGTCGGCCTTGCTCTCAGCGGCCAGAGCGTCGTTCTTCTCGGTATTGGCCATGAGCAGCTCATGTTCCTTCAGGAGCATCCGGCCGTTCAGCTCCCGGGTCTCCTTTACCTCGTTGAAGTAAGAAGTCTGAAAATACCGGTAGAAGTTACATAGCTCTTTACTGGATTGGGCGGACTGCAAAAGGCAAGACAAACAGAAAGGTTAATTTCAGGGAAAACGATAACAGACTTGCTGTAAAAAGGAAAAATTAAGCATCTTACCAGGGCCAGGTTGTGCGCGTGCGTCGCAGCAAGCGTGTGCACTTCGTTCACCGGAATATCGTATTTAAGCTGCGTGGCCTTCAAAATACGATACCCCAGGTTCCCGCCTTCCAGAGGGCGGTCCAGGAGCAGTGACTCGTCATCCAAAATATTAAGCTTTGGATCGAACTTCTCACCGTCCTTTACCGGCGACCTCGTCCAACGCTTCTTCAGAATATACGGCATGTTAAGCCGGTTGCGCTCCAGGTAGCCCTGCTTCCTGGGCTTGCAAATGACTCCAAGTCGGGCACCATTTCCGGCAGAGTCAGCTGCTTGTATATTTTGGGCCGCAGCGAAGAGCCGCCAACCTCAGCAACGCGGCCGGTAAGAAGGGTAGGAGGAGTGGAAGCTGGGATTTCCTTTTCCTTGCCCGCCTTAGAAGCAGCCTTCTTGGCCGCCGGCTCCTCCTTGGTCGGCTCCGATTTCCTTTTCCGGGCCAGGACCTCAGCCTGGCGACGTAGCAGGGGGATAGTATCCCTGACATCGTCTTCAGAGCCGGATTTCTGGCCAGATCCCCGACCACCTCGACCTCCTCGGCCGCCCCCGCAGCGACATCTGGATAGGGACAAATTTGCCTGCAGGTTTGGGAGGCATGTTGCTTAAAGGCCGATATGATCTATCGACGTGAAGAGCTTCACGAATCAGGAAATCCTTGCCTACAAGGAAGACGAGATCGCAGTTAAACAAAAGCGAAAATACAAACACAGATAGCTAGCAAAAGCAAAAATAAAAACACACCGTATGGGTCAGACCGGCAGAAGCCTAAGGCCGACAAGGCCGGATTGGTAAAAATGTAGCTGGTATGAGGAAGCCAATACTTGGGAACCGGGATCCTTTTCTTGCCCCTTAAGGCCGGGATGGAGTCCGACGCAAAATAGTCATATGCAATCCTTTCCCGGCAGGATAGACCCCGGTCCCTGATATGCTCCATTCGGGAACGGGGCTTAGTCCATTGGCGCCTCAGCACGGAAGTCGTCGGGCACGCGCACCCAGAAAAATCGGCCTCTCCAAGCTTGAGGCCAGACGGTTTAGGTACACCGTTAGTTTGCCAGCTTTTGTGTACAAGGATATCCATCCACCCCGGCCCTCTGAGCTCATCATCCCGGGATTTCCTTTTCTTCCCGGCTCCTTTTCCTTTGGCGGAACCATCCTCCTTAATCCAATGCAATTTTCGGAAGAGGTTTAACGTTTCCGGAAAACCCTTACAACGGACCATCCAGGCGTAAGCCATCAAATTCCGCCATCCAAGGGGGGTCATCTGTGCCAGACAGATATTCCAGGCCTTGAAAACCTTAATAAAGAAGGGATCTAAGGGGAAACCTCAACCCAAAGTCAAGCATGTGAGCATAAATGGCCACATGATCGACAGACAGTTCGTAACCCGGCTCCCTTCAGCCGGAAGCACCAAGCGGTAATCCTCAGGAAAGGCAAAATACTTTGGACCCTTGATGAGAAATTTACTTTTCCTACAAGTCTTCACCCAGCCACTATCCAACTGAACGCTGCGGCGCAACCGTCATCACTGGCGGCATGAACAATTCAGCCAGGGTATCCTCATCAGTATCCTCCGGGATTATCTCGGGAGGGTCCTCTTGGTCAGAATCCAACTCGGCTTCTAAAGTAGTGGACTCCTCATCCGACCCTGCTACATATTTTTCTACACTCTCTACAACATCTGAATGAACAGGAGAGGTCGGGATCTCCCTAGGTACCGATCTGTGGGACGTCTCACCCACTTCGAAGGTAGAGCGCCGGACAGGAGACTGGCCGGGAGGAAACAAGTCAGGAGAAAGTTCAGCTAAACCTCTCATGGTCCCATATTGCCCTAAAGCCTCGGTTTACCCCAATACCATCTTTAGGGGAGAGGCATGAATGGCCGGTTCGATATTTTGTCTACCGAAGTACTACAGTCATTTTGGCTATTCCCCTACTCTGAAGTAGGAGTAATTAGGGGAGAGTCAGTAACCTCTACAGACCTAATGGAAGTATTGTCAGACTCAACATCACTTTCCGTCATGACGGAGGGAGATTTAGATATGTCTTGAGAATCAGAATTTTCAGAATTGGAGACATTATAAATAAGACGGTATGAAAGATTGGAAGAAGTTTTGATGAAATACCTGGAAACAAGGACGCGAAGAGAAAATACACCGGAGTCAACCATTAGCGTGAGGCCGGAAAGAGGGATCGAGCAAATACCGCCAGAAACACGAAAGGATTTTGGAGAGAGAAAGTCCGATATGAGCGCGATCACAAGAGAGAGAATGTGAGAAATGAGCAGCGGAGGTCGCACAAGAGGTATTTATAAGAGAAGTCGCGGTCGAGATTAGGTGACTCTTCGTCTTCCCGTCCTGATCATGCCACGTGTTTCAGTAGCACCCATCTATGAAGCAATCACTCTTTGAAGAGCTTTCAATGCAGGTGCGCAGCTCGAGACGACCGTTGGAATTCTCTGACCAACGATTCATATTCTCTCGCTAAAAGTAACTCAGCATCTCCCATAAGGTTTACAACCTACTAAGCAGGATATGCCTATGATAGTCATACCGGCTTGGTGGCTAGTTGTATGGGGGCTGACTAAGTTCCATACCGGTTTAATCAATACCGGTCTAATAGCTTTTGGGCTTACGAGCCTGGGCTGAGATCCAGTTTATATCTTCAGCGCCTACGGACTAAAAGATATACTTTCAGTAAAAGATAAGAATATATCCTAAGGGAATATTCTTGGGGATCTCTCTCGTAAATACCGGGCCCAATTAAGATATGGGCTTAATCGAGTCCCTATAAATACTCCGTTGATCTGAGTCATAAGGTACATACACGAATCCCAATACATTATACTTGAGAGCTACCGGCTTTTAACCTAATACTGACTTAGGCATCGGAGGGGCGTTCCTCGGATCAACCCCCGAGGCTAGTTTACTTACTCTCTTTTGCAGGGATCCAAACCGGCTTCAATACAAGGACTTAACGGTTCAAGACCCTGTAATTTGTCCCATACCAGAACAATAATGTAATTGAATTTGAAATTTCAATTAAATATTAAATTAAGGAGAATGATTTCCTCTTATTACCTACGTGTGAAAAAAAATATTAAAAAATTAAATTGATAATATAACTTGATTGACACGATACATAAATTCATCCACTTTATTTGAGCACAGACTTTTTTTAATGTATTTCTTTCTCTTGATAGTATATTTGAATAATGATGAACAAATAACTAATAAAACCAATGAAACATTGATTTAAGAAAAATATAGTAAAAAGTTAACAATAATTATAAATGTATTCTCGAATCAATTTTTTCATAACACTAAGAATAACTAATTGAGAAAAACAAAATAATATTAATAGGACACGCACGCATAGCGTGCGAAAAATGCTAGTACTCCATATTGCAAGTAGGACATATTTAATATTCTTTCTGCTCTTTCATTAATCGCGCGTCCAATTTCATCGAAGACTAATCCTATTAAAAGAAAATTTGATTGCTAACCACTCAAGACGACTAACATCGAACCATTAACTTTATTGAATATGAATCACTTATAAATGTTGGATCGAGAAAGATAATATAACGTGTTACCATAGAGCCGAAGAAAGTAATAATTAGGTCAATAAAATCTCTGAAGCTTTTCGAAATAGCCGCTTGATTAGCTTCTCGAAAGCAGTGGGTAATGGAAATGTCTTGAAACTTCTAAAGCTCCTCACTCGAATCATCAACCAGAGATTTAATTTCCCAAAGATCTTCCATCAATGCTAGAAGAATTAATAACAACCAAG
This sequence comes from Beta vulgaris subsp. vulgaris, assembly GCF_026745355.1. Taxonomy (NCBI): domain Eukaryota; kingdom Viridiplantae; phylum Streptophyta; class Magnoliopsida; order Caryophyllales; family Amaranthaceae; genus Beta; species Beta vulgaris. The sequence continues at coordinate 51,739,312 of NC_079208.1, read as the reverse complement.
CTATCACCTTCACTAACGAGAGAAGAAATGCCTAGAAACCTAGCCGCACGAAGACCTTCACGAAGCCCCCAAGCTTCTGCCTTAGAATAGAACGTTCAGCCGAGATTGGCATAGCACGCACAATTAGCAACTACCCCTTATGGTTACGGCTAACCAACCCAAATAAAGCCCTACCATCAGCCAATTTGGAGCCATGAAATTAAAATTAAGCATGAATCAATCCTGGGGAGGGGGGATGGCAGTAGGGATGGAGCGACCCATGATCTCTCCATGAGCATTCGCTCCATCACCTAACTTTGTTAGGAGAGGGCGCTCCTATTTAACAAGGAGCGGGCGCTATTTTTAACCCCATTTTTGTAATAATATAAATGCTAACTTAATGAAGGATTAACTTTTATTCAAGAAAATCATTTTTGGAGAGTTCTTAACTTAATCTATTGAGAGAAAGTGAAACCCTAGAGAGAGAAAGTAGATTTTATGGTTTTGTAGCTTGGATTATGGCAAGACTTTTGGTTTTTAATGCAAGATCTTCATTTCTTCTTCATGGTTTCTAATATCTCTTCTTCTCTCTACTTTTTATACCTTTATCTTTTTGTTTATTTAAATTTTTATTTATTTAGTTTGATCCATGTTTAGATTTTAGTTTCTTAACTTAATCTTGTGTTAGATCTTGTGGCCATTGCTTTAGTTGTTCATGTTTGATTTATTTTTCTCATTTATTGGTATTATTATGATGATTAGTGAGTAGTTAACTAGTTGGGGGTTGGGGTACGGTAAAAACCCAACCATGATCGATTTGGGTGTTTGAATAAGAAGTTGGGGGTTTGATTGGGCTTATTAATTGATCAATAGCATGACTATTATCTACTTGCATCCTAGTTGATTACTTGGATGCTTGTTGGTTGATGCCTTAATCAAATTGAGAGAGGAGATTAAGGTTGACGTTTATGCTATTTTCTTGTTTAATTGCTCATGAGAGTGAGATTTGAGTGAGGGTTTTGTAAATTGACGTTGTGCTTATCCTTGGATGTATATTTGAGACCATAAGAGTGGTTTAAATGTGTGACCTAGGTAGTTTATGCACCCTTGAGAGAGGGCTTAGAACTAGTTAAGAGTCAATAACCTCAATTAATTGCTTGGTTCCTTCCCAATAAATGTATCAAGTAAAAAGAGACTAAGACTATGTCAGTTCACTTTATTTTTGCTTATTTCAGATCTTATCAGATCAAATCATAAACAATAAGTTCAGATCAGTTCAGATCAGATCATGCTTATATTTAAAAATTCATTATTACTATTAATACTATTATTTACTAGTACATTTGTTCAAAATGATCATTTTTTATGTTGTTGTTGTACTTATTAACTATTAATATTGGTAATTATTATTAATCTCATTATTATCATTATAAATGTAATTGTTATCATTATTTTAAGTTATGTTATTGTTATTAAATAATAGAAAATTAAAAGCCACGTGTTAAGAACATAAGATTGACGTAAAAATAAGAAATATATAATATATGATAGCTCAAATTCATGACAACGAAACTACTAAGTTTGGATTACATTTCAAAATAAGCTAAGTGCGAGATACAAATTATAAATTTAGGCCCGGTATACCTCTTCCTACCGAATACCAAATCTCTCAAGCTATTTGAAGTTGCACGCTATCCATTTCTTTCTTGTGCAAGTCATAGTTTTTTTTTTTTTTTTTGGTAAACATGAATTTCATTCATTACCTAATAATGTTAAACATATTACAATCCGAAAGTAGTTGTTCCAAACAATAACTAGGGGGGGAAGGGAAAATCTTAGTTACAATACTATCACCATCCACGTATATCTTATTTTATATCTTGTTTTATTTTATATGAAAAAAAAGAGTTGAGTTTGTCGACTTCTCAAGTGTGAAACATTTTTTTTAAGGAAAAGTGTGAAATATTTTATAAGTGCTCATATAAATTAATGACTTGGGTTATATAATTATTTTTAGTAATGATTCTTATTATTATGATTATAATTATTATTGTTGTTATTATAATGATGATAATAATAATAATTATTATTATTAATAAAAGTTATGTAAAAGTTGTGATAGAAAAAAAATGATAATAATAGTAATACTATAAATAAGATCTTATAATATATTGCATAATAATGAATTACAAAGTAATAATATATTTTATAAAAGATAAGATCTTGTAAATCAGATCAGATTAGATAAGATCATAAAAAATAAGTTCAGATCATATCAGATCAGATAAGTTCAGATCAGAAAATTTTAGGTGAACTATGTAACAAGTAAATGTCTCAAAGATTGCAAAAGCTATAAGTGTTAGTTCAACAACAATTATTTGTCACGAATATATTTTATTTTTAGATAACATGCACGATGTTCAGTCAATGAATCTAATAAAAGAGAGGGGTTGAGCAAGACTACAAAATTCGAGAGCGGTAATGGCTGCATTAACGTGTGCCAGATATAGTGCAAATTGTCATTTTATCTGAACCTCTTAATGAAGTAATGAGTTAAGCGAATATTTTTCATTAGATAGGTTGAACTAGAGAGTGTTAGAGAATCTAATAAATAATTCGACAAACTTAAATAAAAGAACAAACAAAGTGGTACACAATACGATACTATACCATTTTGTTTATTTATTTTATTGCTTATTAAAAACAAAAAAAATTTAATAAATTCAATCAAATTCATATGAGTTTATCGAAAATATAATAAAAATTAATAAGTTTGAGTAAGTTCAGAAAAAGTCAGTTCAACATAAATAAGTAAAAATAAAGTTCAATGTACTCTTAAAATAAGGTCTAATCAATTCGGATAATTTTGTTCAAATAAACCCGATTAAGGTCTAATAATGATTAATAAGTTCAAAAAGGTAGGTTTATTTCAGATGTAAGAAAATCGATGATTATATTATTGAGACATTTAAGCAATTGTATTAATCATACTATATAAGTTAAAACATTCATAAATCCAAACTTGATCTGTAGAATTTCCTTAGATATAATATTTATATTTACAAAGTAATAATACAACAAGGATTGCAAAAGCTATAAGTGTTAGTTCAACAACAAGTAATTGTCACAAATATCTTTTATTTTAGATAACATGCGCGATGTTCAGTCAACAAAGTGTACACAGACATCATATGGGTTAATTTATACTATATCACAAAAGAGAGCAGGATTGAACAAGAGTACGGAATTCGGGAGCGGTAATGGTTGCATTAATGAGTGCAAGTAATAGTGCAAATTATCATTTAATTTGAACCTCAGCTCTTAATGAAGCAATGGGTTAAACCAATATTTTTTCGTTAGATAGGTTGAACTGTTAGAGAATCTAATAAATGGTTCGACATATTAACCATAAAATTTTCTCTTCTTGCAGCATTATGTGGAATACTACTAAATGAGCTATTGTCAAAATAAATATCTCAACGTCATACAAGGAAAAAAAGGAAGCTTATATTGATAAATATAACGTGAAAAGCTTTCAGATTCCTTTGATAGCTAGAAAGGAAGGAACAATTTACCACATATATGTCAGTTTTCTACAGATATTTTATATGTTTCGTATAATTATAGAGATTGACATAAACTGTAGATAAAGTAGAAGAGACATAAGGAGATCATTTGGGTAAATTATTTGTATTACATATGAACTCAAAATAATGATTTTGAAGTCATGATAGAATAATATAAAAACAATTGAGTATAATTTAATCGGTACATTATATACGATATTCTATGACAGTTATCATTTTTTTCATATATAAAGTATAATAATATTTTTAAATTAGGAGCAAAATTGATAATAAGTTGACCTTTATCCATTTGAGGTATTAGGAAAAGCATATAGCTTCCTACTTATGTGATTATTTTAAATCTAACAATAATAATAATTTTAATTATATTTGTGTATACGCGATCTTGCCTTTTTAGTACCAAGGATTTTATATTATCCGAAATTATGTTATAATTTATGTGATGATTGAGACATAGCATATTAGTTAATAATAAATTATACTATAATGTTCGAAAATCAAAATGTACAACTTAATGGGAGAATTCAACTCTGGAAGGATGTATATACGAAGTTCAATCTATATGATATAATGAGCAAAACCAGGGAAGGATGTATCATCATATAGATTGAACGTCATTTATTGAGCAAAGCCAAGTTCCAAATTATGCAAAAAAAATAAAAATAACTTACTTATGTAGCTTCCGTCAATCAAGGAAATAATTTGCATATATGATATAACTGACGTATTGCTTATTAACTAAAAAGGAAACAATTAGCAAGAGAATATAATTTATGTATGTGTTTAAGGGAGTTGGTGTTTACATATCAACATTTATTTTTGAAAATATAACATTTTTTCTGAATAATTCATTTACCGGAATTAGAAAATTATAAGGATCTCTATTATATAAAGGAAGGGGGGGAGCAATGGTGTCCTCTTTTGAAATGCCTATTTTGCCCCCTTCCGTTTCTAAATTACAAAAGGAATGTCAAAATCAAAATCGGCACTCAAGAAAAACTACCGAAAATTAATTTACAACACTCACCACTAATCACTCACAAATCAATTAAAAGAAGAAACCTTACAAATCACTCATACAATTGAGAAAATCACGTTATAAAAATCACGCAAATCACTAATCAGAAAACTTTATTAAAACTTAAAATTAACATACAAACTAAAACTAATAACCTAGAACGTCAATACATACAAAAATATTTACAAAAATTTACTTACGAATCACTATTCTCAAGAACCATTCACAATTAATGGTGGGTCATGATAAAAAAATAGAGGTGTATTTGTAGTGAAATCACAATTTAAAATTTAGACAAGGAAAAAAATTATTTAATTTTTTATAGTGTTTCCTATATATAATGGAACTTTTACATGTATTTGGATCTATCTTTTTCTATTATATAACAACGATTAATTATCAAGGTAAAAAGGTTTATGTAAAATATCATTCAAAAATTAAAGTACAACATATCTTTATTATATAAGGGAAGGGGGGAGCTATGGTGTACTCGAATGAAGAGACCTCGTCCTCAGGCGGACGGCAGCAACGGGAAAATCCCACGTGGATGGAAAGCTTACGGCCAATTGGGAAGGGCCTTACTTGGTTAAAAAAGAAATAGTGTCAGGGTCCTACCGGCTCGAGACATGGCAGGCAAGCTGTTGAAAAATAGTTGGAACGCCAGCGTACTTAAGAAATACTACGTGTAGTAAGAAGAAGGGCAATGTTGCCAGTAGGAGTGAATAATTCGGCGGAAAAGCCGAACAGATTTATCAGTTTAATTGTAGGCAATAATTCCGGCATGGCCAGGAAGAGCCGTCTTATCTTAATAAAATGAGCATCTTCTACATACATAAAGTCTCAATACTGCCCAAACAAAGAAGTAATATTGATTAGTCAGTCAATGACCTTAGCGGATCTGCTGAACTAATCAATAGTATGAAACCGGTCAATGACCTCCGTGGATCTGCCGGGATGAAATAAACTAACATTATTGATTATTCAGTCAATGACCTTAGCGGATCTGCTGAACTAATCAATAGTATTGTAATAGCCCTGTTTTTAAGAGCCTTTATTAAAATGCTAATTATAATTATTAAGTTAATTATGTTTCCAAAATTCTTATTTTATTTGAGTTGTGGAGTTATTATTATTATTATTATTATTATTATTATTATTATTATTATTATTTTATATTTTCGGATTTGAAGTTTAAGTTGAGTGGTATTTGGTCAAACAGGAAGTCAAAGTCGATTTTTCCTTCAACTCTTATACCTTTTGTCGGTTTAATGAAATAAAACCCCAACCCGTGAAAAGAACCCAAAACCCATTCCATTATTTTGTTTCTTGTACCTCCTTCCTCGTAAAATTCCAGAACCCCAAAACGAAACCCCTCCCCTGTTCTTTTGGCTCGACGAATCGAAACCCCAAACCCTTAATTCACTCTCTCGTCCCCTGCTCTCGGTCTCGTCGGAAACCGGTTGCCTTACCGGTGTTCTTGCTGTGTGTGTGGTGTTGCTCGCAAGCCACCACACCACATCTGTTGTTCGTCGCTGCTGTTTATCGCAGCCTTGTTTCTCTCTCCTCTCGCTGGTGGTTCGTCGGTGGTTCGCCGGTGTCATGCGTGTGGTGCTGCTCGCAAGCCACCACACCACCGTTATTGTTGCTGCCTTGTTTCTATCTCCCTCTCGTTGACTCCTCTGTTCTCGTTGGCGGTGGTCCGCACCACCGATGCTGCTCGTCGGTGCTCTGCCGCGCCGAAGCCTCGAAACCCTATTGTCCCTGTTCTTCGCTGCTCACAAGAGCAGAGGTACACCCGCACCTCTGTATTTTTCCCCCCTGAGATTCTGATTACATACAAGTATAATTACGTTGTTAATTTCTTTCAAGTTGAACCTAAATCAGATTTTAGTGAGTAACCTAGAATTGGATTTTGTTTCATTTCAAGATTTGTTGTTGATATTGTTGATGTTGTAGTTGTATGATTATGTGTTATTGATTGTGGATTTCGATTTTAACATTGCCAAAGTTTCTCTTTGAGTCCTCTTATGATTAGATCTGATTATAATTCTGTTTTGGTTAAATTACAATTGAAATAAGTTATTGAGTTGAGCTTTATTCTCTAAGTTGAGTTGTGTCTCTTAGTTTTTAACATAGTTGATTTGCAACCATGTCCACCTTAACTTTGAGAAGGAAAAGAAAGATGCAAATTGAAACTCTTAACGCAACTGAGTTACATAAGCTTGCAGATCTCGACAAACAAAATGTTATTAGTATTATTAAATTTAGGCTTATGTGTATTGAGGAATAATTCCATTAATAGTTGCAATCTAGTTTATATATTAAGTTAGAAAGAGAATTAATTAGTCCTTATTAGTAATGTGAAGAGTACTTGAGTTGGTTTTATTAACTATGGTTTCGATTAATGAACTGTGGTTAATAAAGTATTTTGTTTGATAACTATAAACGGAATAAAATGATAAAGCCAGACTACTTCACTAGTGATTCACTAAAGTGTATTAGTGTGTGTGTGTTTAACTACATAAATCCAAGTAAGTTAAGATTTACTTTGAAGAAGTCCCACTTAGATAATGACATTGTTTTAATGAGATAAACTCGCTATGTATGACCATGAGTATGATATGTACTTGGTTTTATTACTGTTTATGTTAATAAGAACTCAACTTGGATTATATTTTGTTACTTATAATGAACCTATGATCGATGAAACTTGAGTCATGTGTTTTTGGTTTATTCTTGTTAGTTAATTTAACTGAGAGACTTAGTAATATTGTTGTGATATTTGTTGACATGATTAATTACTACCAGTTGTGTTTATGTTGATTATTGGAATTTGAAAAGCATATATGTTCGATTTGAAATATGTCTTTATAAGAGTTAGACGATTATGGTTATCTACGGGGGAAATGACTAGGTTGGATACAAGTTGCTAATTACTTTAATAGTCTTGATTATTGGAGGATGATTTGGATGGAGTATCATTGGGAATTATGAAGGAGATTATAATATTGGAAATTGTTCTTCGATTGGTAAGGATTTGAGTGCAAGATAGAATTCAGTCTATTGAGGTTTATTTATGAGTCGAGCTAGCTTCATATTCTCAATATATTTGTTGGTAGCCAAATTATGTTCTCTAGTTCAGATTAGTCTAAGTTTGGTTATTGATTATCGAAGTTATTTTGAGGTGGTTGTTGGAGGATGGCTATGTAGACGTATATAATTCAAGATGACATGGGAAATCAAGTCATCATGCTTAGAGGTTTCGCATAATTGTTTAGAGTGGATGTAACCTTTATGTTTAGCAATATATTTAAATGCTCATGTGTGCGTTATATGAATATTAGATATCATATATCGTTTACAGTAATGCCCATGATCATAGATACATCTCTGTGAGTTAGTTGTGAATTGCTATTAGATTATTATAAAAGTATTCTTTTTGTTCAGTCATTGGAGTTTTTCGAAAATACTATGTTTCTTAAAATATGTTTTGGTATAATAATGAGGAAATGATTCAATATGAGTTAAGACCAGATAAGGTCGAATATGGTATTATGTTATGAGTATTGAGGATTCAAGTATGAATCATAAAATATCTTATTTTATAAATATGAAAGTGAGGCATGAATAGGCACCCCGAGTTAGGGCGGGTAAAGTCCCTATTGTTGCCTTCCAGGAGGGGCTAATCCCTGGCGTTATAGGACATGTCCGGGTAAGTCTTGCAAGCATAATAATAAAAGGCTGGGTGACGACCCTCACTAGTTTGGAGACAGCTGGTACTGCGTGGTACCCCTCTCCACTCGCGTTCATGCCAAACGATCGGATTTTGTGAAAATATAGTAACTGAGTTGAAAGGTTGATTAAATGAGAATATAAAAACGTGTCAGAGTCGTCTTATTGAATTTTGTTACTATATGATATGAAGTATATGGAACGTGGAATTTTGGAAATGTAATATGTATGTTCAACAAGAATATTGCTGCTAAGTATGCTATGATTGGTGTGATTGTTGAACTTATATTGATTGTGTGAGAGTCGTTTTCAAGTAAAAACCACCAAAGCATGTGTTACTCTTGTTTACGGGTTAGTACTCAGCTTTGCTGATGTGTATATGTTGTTTTGTCATTTCTGTGGCCTGTCACTTGGTGGGTGGCAGTTTTCCTAAATGTTTCAGGTTGAAGCCGAAAGTTAACCTTTGCAAGTTGAAGCTGATACAAGCTGGAGTAGTATTATAGTTGCTATCGAAGTGAGGACGTTGACTTTGTAATAGTTAGTTGTTTATTTTCTATAATCTATTTCTACATTTAAGAGTCGCTAGTTAGTGCTCCTGATTCTCTATTGGTTGTTGCTCCGCGAAAGCGTTGAGATTGTTGAGCTTTGGGATTTGGAAATATTTTATAAATTGAAATTGCAACAGGTTCATATTATTTCTCGCTTTAGCGTTGTCCTATTTTCAAAGGAAACTCTGCCGGATTTTCTGTAGAAATTTATGAGAATAGAGTATGAGAATCAGAGCGTAGTTATAATAGTTAATTTATTTGAATAGAGTTGGGAATTGAGTTCCACACTCTCCGATGTTGTTCGGTGAGTGTGATGGTAATAGTCCGAGTTACCTCGACTAGAGTCTCTTTCGCTGTGCTTAATCCTTTGTAAGCTGGTGGGAAATTCGGGTGTTACAAGTGGTATCAGAGCTTGGTTAGTTTTTGGAGGCGCTGTGATCTCCATATCATAGCGTAAGGGTTGAAAATAGGTTTAATGGATTGACTAAAGAGTTCGGTATAAATGAATCAAGCCGTATGAGTGTTTGCGCTTACGCGTGTACTATATGAATCCATTTATTTAAATGGGTATGACTTTTGTGTATATTTGCTATTGTGTATATTATTATCTTGTTATGACTTGATTGTTCATGATACTATTTTACTTAAAAGTGTGTATTTCGAGAAAACTTGTATGATTTGCTCAAGTAAATGAATTTCAAACGAGATCTCTGTCGATGAGATGATTGAAATCCAATGCCAACAATTTTGCCCTTTTTGCTCTTTGCTCCTTGATATTGCGAGTCAAGTCGAAGTAGAGATTTTCTTTGCTCCTTGATTTCGCATATCAAGTTGAAGTAGAGAATCAGAAGATGATGGTAGAATGGAGGCTGGACGCATAATGTCTTGCGAGCTTGAGATTTGGTTTTATGAAAATAATTATTTGTAAGTTTCGAGGACGAAACTTATTTTAAGGGTGGTAGAGTGTAATAGCCCTGTTTTTAAGAGCCTTTATTAAAATGCTAATTATAATTATTAAGTTAATTATGTTTCCAAAATTCTTATTTTATTTGAGTTGTGGAGTTATTATATTATTATTATATATTATTATTATTATTATTATTATTATTTTATATTTTCGGATTTGAAGTTTAAGTTGAGTGGTATTTGGTCAAACAGGAAGTCAAAGTCGATTTTTCCTTCAACTCTTATACCTTTTGTCGGTTTAATGAAATAAAACCCAACCCGTGAAAAGAACCCAAAACCATTCCATTATTTTGTTTCTTGTACCTCCTTCCTCGTAAAATTCCAGAACCCCAAAACGAAACCCTCCCCTGTTCTTTTGGCTCGACGAATCGAAACCCCAAACCCTTAATTCACTCTCTCGTCCCCTGCCTCGTCTCGTCGGAAACCGGTTGCCTTACCGGTGTTCTTGCTGTGTGTGTGGTGTTGCTCGCAAGCCACCACACCACATCTGTTGTTCGTCGCTGCTGTTTATCGCAGCCTTGTTTCTCTCTCCTCTCGCTGGTGGTTCGTCGGTGGTTCGCCGGTGTCATGCGTGTGGTGCTGCTCGCAAGCCACCACACCACCGTTATTGTTGCTGCCTTGTTTCTATCTCCCTCTCGTTGACTCCTCTGTTCTCGTTGGCGGTGGTCCGCACCACGATGCTGCTCGTCGGTGCTCTGCCGCGCCGAAGCCTCGAAACCCTATTGTCCCTGTTCTTCGCTGCTCACAAGAGCAGAGGTACACCCGCTCTGTATTTTTCCCCCCTGAGATTCTGATTACATACAAGTATAATTACGTTGTTAATTTCTTTCAAGTTGAACCTAAATCAGATTTTAGTGAGTAACCTAGAATTGGATTTTGTTTCATTTCAAGATTTGTTGTTGATATTGTTGATGTTGTAGTTGTATGATTATGTGTTATTGATTGTGGATTTCGATTTTAACATTGCCCAAGTTTCTCTTTGAGTCCTCTTATGATTAGATCTGATTATAATTCTGTTTTGGTTAAATTACAATTGAAATAAGTTATTGAGTTGAGCTTTATTCTCTAAGTTGAGTTGTGTCTCTTAGTTTTTAACATAGTTGATTTGCAACCCATGTCCACCTTAACTTTGAGAAGGAAAAGAAAGATGCAAATTGAAACTCTTAACGCAACTGAGTTACATAAGCTTGCAGATCTCGACAAACAAAATGTTATTAGTATTATTAAATTTAGGCTTATGTGTATTGAGGAATAATTCCATTAATAGTTGCAATCTAGTTTATATATTAAGTTAGAAAGAGAATTAATTAGTCCTTATTAGTAATGTGAAGAGTACTTGAGTTGTTTTATTAACTATGGTTTCGATTAATGAACTTGTGGTTAATAAAGTATTTTAGTTTGATAACTATAAACGGAATAAAATGATAAAGTCAGACTACTTCACTAGTGATTCACTAAAGTGTATTAGTGTGTGTGTGTTTAACTACATAAATCCAAGTAAGTTAAGATTTACTTTGAAGAAGTCCCACTTAGATAATGACATTGTTTTAATGAGATAAACTCGCTATGTATGACCATGAGTATGATATGTACTTGGTTTTATTACTGTTTATGTTAATAAGAACTCAACTTGGATTATATTTTGTTACTTATAATGAACCTATGATCGATGAAACTTGAGTCATGTGTTTTTGGTTTATTCTTGTTAGTTAATTTAACTGAGAGACTTAGTAATATTGTTGTGATATTTGTTGACATGATTAATTACTACCAGTTGTGTTTATGTTGATTATTGGAATTTGAAAAGCATATATTGTTCGATTTGAAATATGTCTTTATAAGAGTTAGACGATTATGGTTATCTACGGGGGAAATGACTAGGTTGGATACAAGTTGCTAATTACTTTAATAGTCTTGATTATTGGAGGATGATTTGGATGGAGTATCATTGGGAATTATGAAGGAGATTATAATATTGGAATTGTTCTTCGATTGGTAAGGATTTGAGTGCAAGATAGAATTCAGTCTATTGAGGTTTATTTATGAGTCGAGCTAGCTTCATATTCTCAATATATTTGTTGGTAGCCAAATTATGTTCTCTAGTTCAGATTAGTCTAAGTTTGGTTATTGATTATCGAAGTTATTTTGAGGTGGTTGTTGGAGGATGGCTATGTAGACGTATATAATTCAAGATGACATGGGAAATCAAGTCATCATGCTTTGAGGTTTCGCATAATTGTTATAGAGTGGATGTAACCTTTATGTTTAGCAATATATTTAAATGCTCATGTGTGCGTTATATGAATATTAGATATCATATATCGTTTACAGTAATGCCCATGATCATAGATACATCTCTGTGAGTTAGTTGTGAATTGCTATTGGATTATTATAAAAGTATTCTTTTTGTTCAGTCATTGGAGTTTTTCGAAAATACTATTTTCTAAAATATGATTTTGTATAATAGAGGAAATGATTCAGATATGAGTTAAGACCAGATAAGGTCGAATATGGTTTATGTTATGATATTGAGGTTAAAGTATAAACCATTAAATATCTTATTTTTAAATATGAAAGTGAGGCATGAATAGGCACCCCGAGTTAGGGCGGGTAAAGTCCCTATTGGTTGCCTTCCAGGAGGGGCTAATCCCTGGCGTTATAGGACATGTCCGGGTAAGTCTTGCAAGCATAATAATAAAAGGCTGGGTGACGACCCTCACTAGTTTGGAGACAGCTGGTACTGCGTGGTACCCCTCTCCACTCGCGTTCATGCCAAACGATCGGATTTTGTGAAAATATAGTAACTGAGTTGAAAGGTTGATTAAATGAGAATATAAAAAGTGTCATTGTTAGAGTCATCTTATTGAATTTTGTTACCATATATGGAACGTGGAATTTGGAAATGTAATATGTATGTTCAACAAGAATATTGCTGCTAAGTATGCTATGATTGGTGTGATTGTTGAACTTATATTGATTGTGTGAGAGTCGTTTTCAAGTAAAAACATCAAAGCATGTGTTACTCTTGTTTACGGGTTAGTACTCAGCTTTGCTGATGTGTATATGTTGTTTTGTCATTTCTGTGGCCTGTCACTTGGTGGGTGGCAGTTTTCCTAAATGTTTCAGGTTGAAGCCGAAAGTTAACCTTTGCAAGTTGAAGCTGATACAAGCTGGAGTAGTATTATAGTTGCTATCGAAGTGAGGACGTTTGACTTTGTAATAGTTAGTTGTTTATTTTCTATAATCTATTTCTACATTTAAGAGTCGCTAGTTAGTGCTCCTGATTCTCTATTGGTTGTTGCTCCGCGAAAGCGTTGAGATTTTGAGCTTTGGGATTTGGAAATATTTTATAAATTGAAATTGCAACAGGTTCATATTATTTCTCGCTTTAGCGTTGTCCTATTTTCAAGGAAACTCTGCCGGATTTTCTGTAGAAATTTATGAGAATAGAGTATGAGAATCAGAGCGTAGTTATAATAGTTAATTTATTTGAATAGAGTTGGGAATTGAGTTCCACACTCCGATGTTGTTCGGTGAGTGTGATGGTAATAGTCCGAGTTACCTCGACTAGAGTCTCTTTCGCTGTGCTTAATCCTTTGTAAGCTGGTGGGGAAATTCGGGCTGTTACAAGTATGAAATCGGTCAATGACCTTCGTGGATCTGCCGGAATAAAATAAATTAGACATTATTGATTAATCAGTCAATGACCTTAGTGGATCTGCTGGATTAATCAATAATGTGAAACCGGTCAATGACCTTCGCGGATCTGCCGGAATAAAATAAATTAGACATTATTGATTAATCAGTCAATGACCTTAGTGGATCTGCTGGATTAATCAATAATGTGAAACCGGTCAATGACCTTCGTGGATCTGCCAGAATGAAATAAATTAGACATTATTGATTAATCAGTCAATGACCTTAGTGGATCTGCTGGATTAATCAATAGTGTGAAATCGGTCAATGACCCTCGAGGATCTGCCGGAATGAAATAAATTAGACATTATTGATTAATCAGTCAATGACCTTAGTGGATCTGCTGGATTAATCAAATAATGTGAAACCGATCAACGACCTTATTGAATCTGCCGGATTAAATAAATCACAAGAATAAGACATATAAAACAATTAAGAGACGACACAAAAGTTGACCAAAAAATGTACTTCATTAATCAAGAAAAAAGTACAGTCCTAAAGCTAAGCAGTCAACCACATACGGTATGACCACTAAAATTAAACAAGAACACCGATCACAGGCGAACGGATTTATAGAACGGTAAGAATAGTTTGGCTGCCCAAGGGGGGAGACATTATGGGCGCAAAAAGCACACCACCCACAAAGTGGCCCAAAGCAAGAAGAAATAAGGAGGAAGGCGGAAGGTCTACTTGGCTTGCTCTTCCTCCTCGGAGCCGTCGATAACCAACACTTGCTATTCCAGGTTTTGACCGGTAGCAGGGTTGGCTGTCTCAGCATCATCATTAACAGCTTCCGGCTCCTCTTCAAACTCCGCCCTGGGATCCGCGTTAACAATGTCGGCTTCAGTAACGCCGGGATCCAGGTCCTCACCCTCAACTGGTAGCCCATGGACGAGTTGAACATGCGCCTCCTCAACCTTGGACCAGTCGAAGTCCGGGAAGGTGTGGCGAACACATCTCATGGCCGCAGACCAGCCACCATTGTACCGATTGAGTAGGCGGCTCACAAAATTCACACTCTTTTGGTACTCCCTAACGGCAGCACGCTCCAGTTCTTTGGCTTCAGAAATTTGCTCCCGGAGAAGCCTGATCTCTTCATCCTTATTGAACAGGACCAGAGAGTGATCCTCCACCACCTTCGTATGAGCGGCGTCGGCCTTGCTCTCAGCGGCCAGAGCGTCGTTCTTCTCGGTATTGGCCATGAGCAGCTCATGTTCCTTCAGGAGCATCCGGCCGTTCAGCTCCCGGGTCTCCTTTACCTCGTTGAAGTAAGAAGTCTGAAAATACCGGTAGAAGTTACATAGCTCTTTACATGATTGGGCGGACTGCAAAAGGCAAGACAAACAGAAAGGTTAATTTCAGGGAAAAACCGATAACAGACTTGCTGTAAAAAGGAAAAATTAAGCATCTTACCAGGGCCAGGTTGTGCGCGTGCGTCGCAGCAAGCGTGTGCACTTCGTTCACCGGAATATCGTATTTAAGCTGCGTGGCCTTCAAAATACGATACCCCAGGTTCCCGCCTTCCAGAGGGCGGTCCAGGAGCAGTGACTCGTCATCCAAAATATTAAGCTTTGGATCGAACTTCTCACCGTCCTTTACCGGCGACCTCGTCCAACGCTTCTTCAGAATATACGGCATGTTAAGCCGGTTGCGCTCCAGGTAGCCCTGCTTCCTGGGCTTGGCAAATGACTCCAAGTCGGGCACCATTTCCGGCAGAGTCAGCTGCTTGTATATTTTGGGCCGCAGCGAAGAGCCGCCAACCTCAGCAACGCGGCCGGTAAGAAGGGTAGGAGGAGTGGAAGCTGGGATTTCCTTTTCCTTGCCCGCCTTAGAAGCAGCCTTCTTGGCCGCCGGCTCCTCCTTGGTCGGCTCCGATTTCCTTTTCCGGGCCAGGACCTCAGCCTGGCGACGTAGCAGGGGGATAGTATCCCTGACATCGTCTTCAGAGCCGGATTTCTGGCCAGATCCCGCCGAACCTCGACCTCCTCGGCCGCCGCCAGCCGACATCTGGATAGGGACAAATTTGCCTGCAGGTTTGGGAGGCATGTTGCTTAAAGGCCGATATGATCTATCGACGTGAAGAGCTTCACGAATCAGGAAATCCTTGCCTACAAGGAAGACGAGATCGCAGTTAAACAAAAGCGAAAATACAAACACAGATAGCTAGCAAAAGCAAAAATAAAAACACACCGTATGGGTCAGACCGGCAGAAGCCTAAGGCCGACAAGGCCGGATTGGTAAAAATGTAGCTGGTATGAGGAAGCCAATACTTGGGAACCGGGATCCTTTTCTTGCCCCTTAAGGCCGGGATGGAGTCCGACGCAAAATAGTCATATGCAATCCTTTCCCGGCGGGATAGACCCCGGTCCCTGATATGCTCCATTCGGGAACGGGGCTTAGTCCATTGGCGCCTCAGCAGGAAGTCGTCGGGCACGCGCACCCAGAAAAATCGGCCTCTCCAGAGCTTGAGGCCAGACGGTTTAGGGTACACCGTTAGTTTGCCAGCTTTTGTGTACAAGGATATCCATCCACCCCGGCCCTCGAGCTCATCATCCCGGGATTTCCTTTTCTTCCCGGCTCCTTTTCCTTTGGCGGAACCATCCTCCTTAATCCAATGCAATTTTCGGAAGAGGTTTAACGTTTCCGGAAAACCCTTACAACGGACCATCCAGGCGTAAGCCATCAAATTCCGCCATCCAAGGGGGGTCATCTGTGCCAGACAGATATTCCAGGCCTTGAAAACCTTAATAAAGAAGGGATCTAAGGGGAACCTCAACCCAAAGTCAAGCATGTGAGCATAAATGGCCACATGATCGACATGACAGTTCGTAACCCGGCTCCCTTCAGCCGGAAGCACCAAGCGGTAATCCTCAGGAAAGGCAAAATACTTTGGACCCTTGATGAGAAATTTACTTTTCCTACAAGTCTTCACCCAGCCACTATCCAACTGAACGCTGGCGGCGCAACCGTCATCACTGGGCGGCATGAACAATTCAGCCAGGGTATCCTCATCAGTATCCTCCGGGATTATCTCGGGAGGGTCCTCTTGGTCAGAATCCGACTCGGCTTCTAAAGTAGTGGACTCCTCATCCGACCCTGCTACATATTTTTCTACACTCTCTACAACATCTGAATGAACAGGATGAGGAGTCGGGATCTCCCTAGGTACCGATCTGTGGGACGTCTCACCCACTTCGAAGGTAGAGCGCCGGACAGGAGACTGGCCGGGAGGAAACAAGTCAGGAGAAAGTTCAGCTAAACCTCTCATGGTCCCATATTGCCCTAAAGCCTCGGTTTACCCCAATACCATCTTTAGGGGAGAGGCATGAATGGCCGGTTCGATATTTTGTCTACCGAAGTACTACAGTCATTTTGGCTATTCACCCTACGTTCTGAAGTAGGAGTAATTAGGGGAGAGTCAGTAACCTCTACAGACCTAATGGAAGTATTGTCAGACTCAACATCACTTTCCGTCATGACGGAGGGAGATTTAGATATGTCTTGAGAATCAGAATTTTCAGAATTGGAGGACATTATAAATAAGACGGTATGAAAGATTGGAAGAAGTTTTGATGAAATACCTGGAAACAAGGACGCGAAGAGAAAATACACCGGAGTCAACCATTAGCGTGAGGCCGGAAAGAGGGATCGAGCAAATACCGCCAGAAACACGAAAGGATTTTGGAGAGAGAAAGTCCGATATGAGCGCGATCACAAGAGAGAGAATGTGAGAAATGAGCAGCGGAGGTCGCACAAGAGGTATTTATAAGAGAAGTCGCGGTCGAGATTAGGTGACTCTTCGTCTTCCCGTCCTGATCATGCCACGTGTTTCAGTAGCACCCATCTATGAAGCAATCACTCTTTGAAGAGCTTTCAATGCAGGTGCGCAGCTCGAGACGACCGTTGGAATTCTCTGACCAACGATTCATATTCTCTCGCTAAAAGTAACTCAGCATCTCCCATAACGGTTTACAACCTACTAAGCAGGATATGCCTATGATAGTCATACCGGCTTGGTGGCTAGTTGTATGGGGGCTGACTAAGTTCCATACCGGTTTAATCAATACCGGTCTAATAGCTTTTGGGCTTACGAGCCTGGGCTGAGATCCAGTTTATATCTTCAGCGCCTACGGGACTAAAAGATATACTTTCAGTAAAAGATAAGAATATATCCTAAGGGAATATTCTTGGGGATCTCTCTCGTAAATACCGGGCCCAATTAAGATATGGGCTTAATCGAGTCCCTATAAATACTCCGTTGATCTGAGTCATAAGGTACATACACGAATCCCAATACATTATACTTGAGAGCTACCGGCTTTTAACCTAATACTGACTTAGGCATCGGAGGGGCGTTCCTCGGATCAACCCCCGAGGCTAGTTTACTTACTCTCTTTTGCAGGATCCAAACCGGCTTCAATACAAGGACTTAACGGTTCAAGACCCTGTAATTTGTCCCATACCAGAACAATAATGTAATTGAATTTGAAATTTCAATTAAATATTAAATTAAGGAGAATGATTTCCTCTTATTACCTACGTGTGAAAAAAAATATTAAAAAATTAAATTGATAATATAACTTGATTGACACGATACATAAATTCATCCACTTTATTTGAGCACAGACTTTTTTTAATGTATTTCTTTCTCTTGATAGTATATTTGAATAATGATGAACAAATAACTAATAAAACCAATGAAACATTGATTTAAGAAAAATATAGTAAAAAGTTAACAATAATTATAAATGTATTCTCGAATCAATTTTTTCATAACACTGATGAATAACTAATTGAGAAAAACAAATAATATTAATAGGACACGCACGCATAGCGTGCGAAAAATGCTAGTACTCCATATTGCAAGTAGGACATATTTAATATTCTTTCTGCTCTTTCATTAATCGCGCGTCCAATTTCATCGAAGACTAATCCTATTAAAAGAAAATTTGATTGCTAACCACTCAAGACGACTAACATCGAACCATTAACTTTATTGAATATGAATCACTTATAAATGTTGGATCGAGAAAGATAATATAACGTGTTACCATAGAGCCGAAGAAAGTAATAATTAGGTCAATAAAATCTCTGAAGCTTTTCGAAATAGCCGCTTGATTAGCTTCTCGAAAGCAGTGGGTAATGGAAATGTCTTGAAACTTCTAAAGCTCCTCACTCGAATCATCAACCAGAGATTTAATTTCCCAAAGATCTTCCATCAATGCTAGAGAGAATTAATAACAACCAAGCTATCACCTTCACTAACGAGAGAAGAAATGCCTAGAAACCTAGCCGCACGAAGACCTTCACGAAGCCCCCAAGCTTCTGCCTTGAGAATAGAACGTTCAGCCGAGATTGGCATAGCACGCACAATTAGCAACTACCCCTTATGGTTACGGCTAACCAACCCAAATAAAGCCCTACCATCAGCCAATTTGGAGCCATGAAATTAAAATTAAGCATGAATCAATCCTGGGGAGGGGGGATGGCAGTAGGGATGGAGCGACCCATGATCTCTCCATGAGCATTCGCTCCATCACCTAACTTTGTTAGGAGAGGGCGCTCCTATTTAACAAGGAGCGGGCGCTATTTTTAACCCCATTTTTGTAATAATATAAATGCTAACTTAATGAAGGATTAACTTTTATTCAAGAAAATCATTTTTGGAGAGTTCTTAACTTAATCTATTGAGAGAAAGTGAAACCCTAGAGAGAGAAAGTAGATTTTATAGTTTTGTAGCTTGGATTATGGCAAGACTTTTGGTTTTTAATGCAAGATCTTCATTTCTTCTTCATGGTTTCTGTAATATCTCTTCTTCTCTCTACTTTTTATACCTTTATCTTTTTGTTTATTTAAATTTTTATTTATTTAGTTTGATCCATGTTTAGATTTTAGTTTCTTAACTTAATCTTGTGTTAGATCTTGTGGCCATTGCTTTAGTTGTTCATGTTTGATTTATTTTTCTCATTTATTGGTATTATTATGATGATTAGTGAGTAGTTAACTAGTTGGGGTTGGGGTACGGTAAAAAACCCAACCATGATCGATTTGGGTGTTTGAATAAGAAGTTGGGGGTTTGATTGGGCTTATTAATTGATCAATAGCATGACTATTATCTACTTGCATCCTAGTTGATTACTTGGATGCTTGTTGGTTGATGCCTTAATCAAATTGAGAGAGGAGATTAAGGTTGACGTTTATGCTATTTTCTTGTTTAATTGCTCATGAGAGTGAGATTTGAGTGAGGGTTTTGTAAATTGACGTTGTGCTTATCCTTGGATGTATATTTGAGACCATAAGAGTGGTTTAAATGTGTGACCTAGGTAGTTTTATGCACCCTTGAGAGAGGGCTTAGAACTAGTTAAGAGTCAATAACCTCAATTAATTGCTTGGTTCCTTCCCCAATAAATGTATCAAGTAAAAAGAGACTAAGACTATGTCAGTTACCTTATTTTTGCTTATTTCAGATCTTATCAGATCAAATCATAAACAATAAGTTCAGATCAGTTCAGATCAGATCATGCTTATATTTAAAAATTCATTATTACTATTAATACTATTATTTACTAGTACATTTGTTCAAAATGATCATTATTGTTGTTGTTGTACTTATTAACTATTAATATTGGTAATTATTATTAATCTCATTATTATCATTATAAATGTAATTGTTATCATTATTTTAAGTTATGTTATTGTTATTAAATAATAGAAAATTAAAAGCCACGTGTTAAGAACATAAGATTGACGTAAAAATAAGAAATATATAATATATGATAGCTCAAATTCATGACAACGAAACTATTAAGTTTGGATTACATTTCAAAATAAGCTAAGTGCGAGATACAAATTATAAATTTAGGCCCGGTATACCTCTTCCTACCGAATACCAAATCTCTCAAGCTATTTGAAGTTGCACGCTATCCATTTCTTTCTTGTGCAAGTCATAGTTTTTTTTTTTTTTGGTAAACATGGCATTTCATTCATTACCTAATAATGTTAAACATATTACAATCCGAAAGTAGTTGTTCCGAACAATAACTAGGGGGGGAAGGGAAAATCCTAGTTACAATACTATCACCATCCATGTATATCTTATTTTATATCTTGTTTTATTTTATATGAAAAAAAAGAGTTGAGTTTGTCGACTTCTCAAGTGTGAAACATTTTTTTTAAGGAAAAGTGTGAAATATTTTATAAGTGCTCATATAAATTAATGACTTGGGTTATATAATTATTTTTAGTAATAATTCTTATTATTATGATTATAATTATTATTGTTGTTATTATAATGATGATAATAATAATAATTATTATTATTAATAAAAGTTATGTAAAAGTTGTGATAGAAAAAAAATAATAATAGTAATACTATAAATAAGATCTTATAATATATTGCATAATAATGAATTACAAAGTAATAACATATTTTATAAAAGATAAGATCTTGTAAATCAGATCAGATTAGATAAGATCATAAAAAATAAGTTCAGATCATATCAGATCAGATAAGTTCAGATCAGAAAATTTTAGGTGAACTATGTAACAAGTAAATGTCTCAAAGATTGCAAAAGCTATAAGTGTTAGTTCAATAACAATTATTGTCACGAATATATTTTATTTTTAGATAACATGCACGATGTTCAGTCAATGAATCTAATAAAAGAGAGGGGTTGAGCAAGACTACAAAATTCGAGAGCGGTAATGGCTGCATTAACGTGTGCCAGATATAGTGCAAATTGTCATTTTATCTGAACCTCTTAATGAAGTAATGAGTTAAGCGAATATTTTTCATTAGATAGGTTGAACTAGAGAGTGTTAGAGAATCTAATAAATAATTCGACAAACTTAAATAAAAGAACAAACAAAGTGGTACACAATACGATACTATACCATTTTGTTTATTTATTTTATTGCTTATTAAAAACAAAAAAAATTTAATAAATTCAATCAAATTCATATGAGTTTATCGAAAATATAATAAAATTAATAAGTTTGAGTAAGTTCAGAAAAAGTCAGTTCAACATAAATAAGTAAAAATAAAGTTCAATGTACTCTTAAAATAAGGTCTAATCAATTCGGATAATTTTGTTCAAATAAACCCGATTAAGGTCTAATAATGATTAATAAGTTCAAAAAGGTAGGTTTATTTCAGATGTAAGAAAATCGATGATTATATTATTGAGACATTTAAGCAATTGTATTAATCATACTATATAAGTTAAAACATTCATAAATCCAAACTTGATCTGTAGAATTTCCTTAGATATAATATTTATATTTACAAAGTAATAATACAACAAGGATTGCAAAAGCTATAAGTGTTAGTTCAACAACAAGTAATTGTCACAAATATCTTTTATTTTAGATAACATGCGCGATGTTCAGTCAACAAAGTGTACACAGACATCATATGGGTTAATTTATACTATATCACAAAAGAGAGCAGGATTGAACAAAGAGTACGGAATTCGGGAGCGGTAATGGTTGCATTAATGAGTGCAAGTAATGTGCAAATTATCATTTAATTTGAACCTCAGCTCTTAATGAAGCAATGGGTTAAACCAATATTTTTTCGTTAGATAGGTTGAACTGTTAGGGAATCTAATAAATGGTTCGACATATTAACCATAAAATTTTCTCTTCTTGCAGCATTATGTGGAATACTACTAAATGAGCTATTGTCAAAATAAATATCTCAACGTCATACAAGGAAAAAAAGGAAGCTTATATTGATAAATATAACGTGAAAAGCTTTCAGATTCCTTTGATAGCTAGAAAGGAAGGAACAATTTACCACATATATGTCAGTTTTCCTACAGATATTTTATATGTTTCGTATAATTATAGAGATTGACATAAACTGTAGATAAAGTAGAAGAGACATAAGGAGATCATTTGGGTAAATTATTTGTATTACATATGAACTCAAAATAATGATTTTGAAGTCATGATAGAATAATATAAAAACAATCGAGTATAATTTAATCGGTACATTATATACGATATTCTATGACAGTTATCATTTTTTTCATATATAAAGTATAATAATATTTTTAAATTAGGAGCAAAATTGATAATAAGTTGACCTTTATCCATTTGAGGTATTAGGAAAAGCATATAGCTTCCTACTTATGTGATTATTTTAAATCTAACAATAATAATAATTTTAATTATATTTGTGTATACGCGATCTTGCCTTTTTAGTACCAAGGATTTTATATTATCCGAAATTATGTTATAATTTATGTGAATGATTGAGACATAGCATATTAGTTAATAATAAATTATACTATAATGTTCGAAAATCAAAATGTACAACTTAATGGGAGAATTCAACTCTGGAAGGATGTATATACGAAGTTCAATCTATATGATATAATGAGCAAAACCAGGGAAGGATGTATCATCATATAGATTGAGCGTCATTTATTGAGCAAAGCCAAGTTCCAAATTATGCAAAAAAAATAAAAATAACTTACTTATGTAGCTTCCGTCAATCAAGGAAATAATTTGCATATATGATATAACTGACGTATTGCTTATTAACTAAAAAGGAAACAATCAGCAAGAGAATATAATTTATGTATGTGTTTAAGGGAGTTGGTGTTTACATATCAACATTTATTTTTGAAAATATAACATTTTTTCTGAATAATTCATTTACCGGAATTAGAAAATTATAAGGATCTCTATTATATAAAGGAAGGGGGGGAGCAATGGTGTCCTCTTTTGAAATGCCTATTTTGCCCCCTTCCGTTTCTAAATTACAAAAGGAATGTCAAAATCAAAATCGGCACTCAAAGAAAACTACCGAAAATTAATTTACAACACTCACTCACTAATCACTCACAAATCAATTAAAAGAAGAAACCTTACAAATCACTCATACAATTGAGAAAATCACGTTATAAAAATCACGCAAATCACTAATCAGAAAACTTTATTAAAACTTAAAATTAACATACAAATTAAAACTAATAACCTAGAACGTCAATACATACAAAAATATTTACAAAAATTTACTTACGAAACACTATTCTCAAGAACCATTCACAATTAATGGTGGGTCATGATAAAAAAATAGAGGTGTATTTGTAGTGAAATCACAATTTAAAATTTAGACAAGGAAAAAAATTATTTAATTTTTTATAGTGTTTCCTATATATAATGGAACTTTTACATGTATTTGGATCTATCTTTTTCTATTATATAACAACGATTAATTATCAAGGTAAAAAGGTTTATGTAAAATATCATTCAAAAATTAAAGTACAACATATCTTTATTATATAAGGGAAGGGGGGAGCTATGGTGTACTCGAATGAAGAGACTATGTTACCCACTTCCCGTTCTAAATTACAAATTCACTTACAAATAAAAGGGAGCTTCAAACAAAAATACCAAAAATATAATTATAACAATAACTCACAAGTCAATTAAAATCATAAAATTGCATAATTTGCGTTATGCAAATCACTAAAATGAGGAAACTTTACAAAAACTTAAAAATTTACTTACAAACTACAACCTATGAAAAACTTGACTTGAAATCAAAGTGTCCAATTTTTTTAAAATTTATGAAGTACTGTACTTAATTCAAAAATCAACTAAAAAATTATAATTTTTGAGATCATAAATAAATTCAATAAAATTTCTATTTTGTTCACAGAATCTAACTTTGAAAAGTAAAAAAAAAAAAAAGAAAAAAAAAGAATGGTGGGAGACTTAATTGACATAAACTAAACCAATCAAATTTTACAACTAAAAACAATTATACTACCTCCGTTTCAAATTAATAGTTACACTTTCACTTTTGACACTATTTACAAATTTCCCTTTGACTATCATTTGTGAGTTATGGTTAAGAGAAAATATATTCATGTGGGGTCTTGTTTGATTCGTCTTGATATGTAGTTTTAGAATATTGACTTTTTATATTTTTTACAAATACAAAGTTAGAGATATAAAGGCTCAAAGTAGTGCATCGGCATGCGTGAAAAGTGTAACTATTAATTTGAAACGGAGGTAGTACTTCGTATGTCTAATGTTCAAATTTTGACTCTTATGCCGAAAAAAATCGAGTTTCTGTTTCAAAAAAAATTCAAGCATGCATCGCGTGCAAAAAATTCTAGTCTATCATATGTTGATGCGTGATCACAGTCCATTTTGCAAAAAAAAGAAAACATAAGACATTTTTTATGCAGCTTGATTTCTTTGCCACATATATGTCATGTCAGTTAAACAATATTATTAGGGAACTCTTTGAATCTCAACAAGAGAATGAGTAGGCAACTATTAAGTCAAATAAAGTTAGGAGTTAATTAGGTGATCAGTTAAGTAAGAATATATTAAGAAAATAATATGAGAGAGTATTATACTTATTATTCGAAATAAGTCATAAGTCAAAATCGTATAACACATCTAGTGACGGATCCAAGATTTTACAGTTGGTGAGTCACCACCATCCACAACAAAATGTCAATCAATAATCTATGCATGAATTTAAAACTTCATAAAAAATTTCACTCTAGAAGTAATATTCTGATCCAATTTTCTGAGATTTAAACCATATTCATAAAAAATGTGTTTTCATTAAAAAAACCATAATAAAATCAAAGACGAACTAATACAAGATATTCAAAACACGAGTTTTCAAATGTAAAACTAAAGATTAGCTAATTTCAACCCAATGGGTATATGGGTACCACAACTTGAAGTTCTTCACCACACCCACTAAAACTTTCTAATTTTATCAATTAAAACTAAGTAGGATACATTACCTCCTTGCAAATTAACAAAAATTTATCAACAAATTACAAAATCAACTAAAAAAATGTATGCAAGGTGAATGGAAAAAAAGGTACATATAAATTATTGCAAACAATAATGTCCACTAAGTAGCCTAATGCAATGGTGGTGCAAGGCAGCAAGATAGGAAGGCGAGAGGGACTGTAGTTAGCGGGAACAAAAGTGGCTCAATGGCTGAGTACGAGATGTGGTCAAATTGTGTGATCTAATCTAATCCTTTAAATGAAATAGTGGGCAAAGCGAAAAAAATTCAATCAATTTTTTTTTAAAAGATTAATAATGGGCCATGTGATCCACAATGATATTAACTACATCAATTACTAAACACACGGGCCATAAGCCATTTTCTAAGTAAATAAATACATGATTGTAAAATTTTAAATCACTAGATACTATTTACATAATGATTTAGGAAAAATAACATAAAATCTTAAATTTATGGAACAAAATTCCCCAAGAAATTTGTGCGGGTCTAATAGCAAATTAAAATTTACATTTATGTATATACTTATTTTTTTTTTCCTAACTTCTATATCATCTATTTGATAAATGAACGGGTTAAATATTTTTCACCCTGATTTTGGGAGAAATAAGATAAAATCTTATAAAAGAAAAAAACTCCCCATGTAGC
Organism: Beta vulgaris subsp. vulgaris; assembly: GCF_026745355.1. Lineage (NCBI taxonomy): Eukaryota > Viridiplantae > Streptophyta > Magnoliopsida > Caryophyllales > Amaranthaceae > Beta > Beta vulgaris. The sequence continues at coordinate 51,713,344 of NC_079208.1, read as the reverse complement.
TGCACGGGTATAAAATTAAATCATGACTGAGTGGACAGCTACCAGTGGGTTGCCAAATATGATGCATTGGTGGTGCAAGAAGGTAGAATAGGACTTCCATAAGTGGTTGCTGAAGCCGGCGTATGGCTGGGTGTTATTGGTGGTACGAATTGTGATTTTATCTGAGACTCTATGGAAAGAAATAGACAGAGCAAATACTATTTCTATCAACTTTTTTTAAAAAATATAGGTGGGTCATGTGATCCACCTATCATTAACTACATCAGCTATGACACACGGTTATAAGTCAGTTTTAAAATAATCTAATACATGATTATGAAATCTTAAATCACAATTAATATTCACCACCATGATTTAGGAAAACTTCTTAAAACTTTCAATTTATAAGACAAAACATTTCCCGTGCAGTATGCACGATGCATGGGAAGTTACTGTTATTTCCAGGAGCAATGTCGGAGAAAAAATATTTATCCCAAGAATGAAACTAGTCCCGTATGACTTAACTAGATTTACTATCAGATTTCAGAGACGACAATCTCCTTTAATTAATGATTTGTTTTGCTATGATTATAAATAAAAGTCAAGGACAAACTCTGTCTCTTGTAGGCATGTATCTTTCGATACCTGTTTTCAGCCATGGACAATTTTATGTTGTCGTTTCCAGAGTTAAGAGCAAAAACAGATCTCAAGATCCTTCTGTTTGATAAAGAACATTGTTTGCGTGCAATCACACCAAATGTAGTTTGCAAGGAAGTATTCGCAAACATATATATTGATTTGAAAATTTCATTTGTAATTTTTTTCATCACCACTCATACTTTATGTTTTATGATTTTGTGTAATATGGGAAGTTAAGTCAATGTTATTATATGCTTTCCTTTAAATATGTAATAAGCAATAAATACTCCTGTGCATTATGCACGGATCTTGATACTAGTCCTTGTATAGAAATTAAACACTACTCCTATAAGATTGAACTAACATAACTTAAGTCCTTTCAAAAGAAAAAAAAACTAACATAAATTAATTATCGATATCAAAATGGGAAAAAAAAAATCAACAAAAATAGGAATACTAACATTGAAGACATTAACTTAATTCGGATTGTGATTTGCAAATACTCATTTTATTAATACTCCCTAAAGAGTACGTACGCAGGATTTCTTATTATAAGGTCGGGCCACATCCAAATGCATTATAACTTTATAAGTTTACAAAGAAGTTTCGTGGCCAATTACTTTAATTTCATCGCTTACTCAGTACTCATCAAGTTGCCTCTCGAGCTCATCCATTCATCACATAACAAGTGATTAGTTCTCTAAGAACATACTTTAGCTTCGTTTAGTTAGTGGGTGTTAGAATATTATCATAATTATTTACATGTTTTGATGATGAATTAATAAACCCTTTTTGTTCAGTATAATCCTCTAATCCAATGAACATCAATAACTATGTTTACTCGTTCAGAATAATCGAGTATGATGCACAACTATTACTATGCAAGTTGAACCTAGATGTCAACATATTTAGCTAATATTTTGGTACTTATCCAATTGATTTTTTTTTCAACTTATTTCTTTTAGGGTTTAAAAGAAATAGCTTAACAGGTTGCACTCTTCACAAATTTTGTCCTAGATATAGCTGGAACTTTGATAGTATAGTAATTAAATAAGATGGAAAGTCTCTAAGGAAAAGAAAGAAAAGGAAAAGTGTTGAAAGAGTTCTCCTCTAAAATTTTAGGTGATATAATAATATGTCCATCAAGTTTAAGCTATTTTAGATCGTTTACTCGTCAAAATGGCTTTAAATAACAAAAAAAAAAAAAAAAAAAAAAAAAACTCTAATAAAGTAGAAACAAGATAAAGTTGAGAAAAGATGGATTCATTATATAGTTGTCCTAAAGCAAAACTAATGTGAGAAAATTGTTGGATCCCTAAGAAAAGTAATGTAAATAATTTCAAAGCTATATATCATTAAAAGGAATTAAGTACTCCTTACCATCAACTTAAAAAAATCACTCCTTTTTATACATAAAATCTCAAGATGATGACAATGAAATTAGGAACGAGTACGTATTAGTAACGTCAAGGCGGAAACCTAAGGTGGTGGATAGGCCATTTATGTTGGGCTAGTGCCAATTTTTCAAAAGATAAGATCATGAGCGAACTTACATAGTTACATGATGTATCAGGACAACAAATCTCGTATAATTTCACAATTTTATCTTTTAGGCTCATGTTATTTATAATTATTTATGTCCATGCGTGGATCATGTGCCACCAGCCAGCCACCAGGTAGCAGGCCAATAACATGCTCATATAGTCATATATGTTGGCCATCAACCCAATCCATGCATAGCTCCATTAGACTCATTTCAGATCCAAGACGTTTGTTCATACGTTTAGTACAGAACAATATATAATTATATGTACAATAATTTTGTCCTTAGACTAGAGTACAATTTCTTATACCTCTATTTCGCTTGATGTTATGTGATCTTGAGATAACGACCTCAATTTGGATTTCAGTGAACTACTTTGAGAAAAATATTATAAGTTATTTTACGTTAACACAATGGATGGGAACTTGGGAAGGGAAAATAATTCAAGGGATTTATTTCCCTTCCTTTTTTTAGTAAATCAAATCTTCCGTTGTTGGAAAGATTTGTAAGGGAAACGCAATCCTACTACTCCTTTTCCTTTTCTGTCTTATTATTTTTTACATTTTCTTTCATGATTTATTTAGGGAAATGCAATCCTACTCAAGCACTTGTAAGGGAGGAGAGATAATAAGGGAAATCCTCCTTTAAATCTGTTTGGATATTCTAAACTTCTAAAATACCTTTACAAGGTAGAGTTTGAACAATATTAACCATCAAATAAAAATCAATGGCTCATATATTATCTTTTCAAAATTCCTCCTATTTTTCTCATTAAAATTCACCCCTTAAATTACCTTTTCCACCATTATGAGCCCTTGATTTTGAATGTACGATCAAGCTAAGATACAACTCTATCATGTAGATGTTGGAAGTAAAGATGGAAAAACGGGGTGCCCGATGGGATCAGACGGTCTCTCGGGTGGGGTTTGCCCGTTTGGGGGACCCCTGTGAGTTTTTTTGTCTCAGGCCCGATCGGGCGGGGCTCGCCAACCCGAGTGGGCGAAGGCCCAGAGACGTTATTTCCCGGGTTTTTATTATTTTCTTGGGTGCTTTTGTAAACCCCCTTTTTCAATTACGTGGTTAAGGATGATTTACATCCTTCATTATTTCTCTTGATGATGGGAGTTTCGTAATTCAATTCTTAATCTTTACGAGTTTAATTGGATTAATTTTATCATTGGATTCCTTGGAGTCCTTTGATTGCTTTTGGGATGTTCTTCTCCTTCTCTAATATAATAAATATGATTCATTTTCTGATTTTGAGATACACATCCTTTCATCGTCTCTCTTCTTCTTTTCTTGGTCTCTTTTGGACATAAGTTCTAGTAACTCCATCTCACACCCAAGAGTGTCATTGTGTGTTGAGAGTTGTGTAAAACTTAGGGAATGAATCGGTGATTACAATAGTGCACCCCGGTTGCACCTAATCTCTTTTTAAGTCAGCGGTTTGTTTACCGACACAACAAGTTATTAATATTTGTTCATATCTTGTTTTTCATTCTAGCCTTGAAAATCTTTAGATATAACAGTAGAGTTGTATTAAAATTCTAGAGGATCCGAACTCTCCTCCAAGTGCTCCTCACTTAGTGTGGAATCCACCTCAAATACTAAGTAAACTTGACATTTCTTTTAAGCATCACCAATGGCTTGGTTGGTCTTGGTTGGTCTTGGTTGGTCTTGGAGCTTTTTTCTTTCTCTCTCCTTCCCTCCTTCTTACACCTCACATCCCACTAAAACTCCCACCCACTCATATTTTTTTTGTCACAATGGTGTGGTTGGTCTTACTTGGTTTTTCTATTTCTCTCTCCTACTTTTACCATATACTCTATCTTTTATCAATGTTTATTTTTATATGAAATAGATGATTTAAATTAATAAAAGCTAATTAAATTACGTTAAATTAAAATACGTTACAAGCTAATTAGCTAATTAGCTTATGTTAAATTAAATCAGCGTTAACTTGAGATTATAGTTACTATGTGTTAATTAGCTTATTTTAAATTAAATTACGTTAACGTGACATTATAAATTAAAAAAACGAACACATTACATAATATAGATAATTTACAAAACACACATACATAAAAGTTGATACATAAAGATAGATAATTTAAAACAAAAATACATGATAGAGTAATACATAAAGATAGATAATTTAAAACATACAAATACATGAAATTTGAAATTTTAAACATACAAATGGGAAATTTGAATCAAATTCCGGTTTTTGTAGCACACTTTGATCGAATTAGAAATTATTTTGGGAATTTGGTGGGTGGTTTGGATTATTTTGGGAGTAATTAGTATTATTTGAATCCATAATATTGGCTTAGTGTAAGTAATATTAGGTAGGAGAGAGTAATTAGAAAAAAATAAGTTGGGAAAAAATGTAGGGAAATATATGAAATTTGGGCTCAATTTATAGATAAAAATATTTTATAGCTGTTAGTGTAATTATTTTTTTTATAATACAACCTGATTTTTTTTAAATTAAAGTTACAAAATCTAAACGTTAATATTACCATTGAATAAATTATCAAAGCAACTTATTCTAACACTCCTCCACACGTGGCAGCAAGAGAGTGGCTGATCAGTGGGCTCTGACGCGCGTCAGACCCACTGACAGCACTCTCCTACTTTGGGCCCCGCAATTTCCTTCAATGCAGCGTTTTCCTTGTTTTTGCCCTGTTATTTTCGCTCTTTTGTTCAATGCACAGCGTTTAAATGGGGCCCAATTTTTATTTCTACCCAGCTTCTTTGCCACGCGGCACAATTTCACTCGTCTTGGGCGCTCCATCCAAGGCACATATGGTCTGGATTTCCAGACCAACCAACCCAAAGGGCCAAGTACCCCAACAACAAAACCAAGTAAAGCTAGCTTTACTTTTTGCTAGACCAACTAAAACCAAGCCATTGTAGATGTTACTATCCAAGCAAAGTGTAAAAGTATTCTAGACCCAGATAACTATGATAATTTGAGCAAAGATAAGATAGGCTCGTGCTAACCACGTTCCCTGCTGATATATTAATATAAAGCAACGATGAATTTCTCAAAAATATAGTATATAAAATATGCAACTGTCTTAACTTTGATTCTACTTCCAAATATATATTGAATTACAATTGGGAATTTGGGATCCATCATTCATGGTGATCGACTGACCGATGGGTCCTAGGTCAAAAGGTACAAGTGGGCAACTTGATTTAGTGCTCCTTCTAACGCTTCAAGATAAGAAGAGGTGAATGAACACATCATTCTCACCTCAAACATAAAAATAATAATAATAAAAAAAAAAAACATTCGTATCGTATATGCTCTAGTTTACCATCATCTTAATTTAGTAAGATCATGCTCTGTTCAATTTATTTTAAACTTATTTAATATCTTATAAGATAAAATAAGATAAGATGAGATAAAATTATATACTTCCCCTGTTCTATTTTATATGAAACGTTTGTTTTTTTTTACGTAACCCAACGTGCTTCTTTAATCATTTATATCTTTAGTTGTGCACGCGTAAAAAATATAATTTGATAGTATGCATCGAGACAAATCTAACAAGATCTCACTTGACTATGTTTTTCTTTATATAAATAAATTAGACTCAAAATTGATCAATAAATAGTGTCATTTCACCCAATATTTCATTTAAAATAGAACAGATGAAGTAAGATAAGATAAGATATATAAGATGTTCTGTTTAACTCATCTTCACTCATTTCAGAAAGGCAAACTTTTATATAAGGCAGGCCACACCTTGAACAAATGGTGTGGCCAGTAGAAAAAGGCCCAAGTTAGGCCTTATATTGAAGCCCGTGTCCTCTAAAAAAAAGCCTAAGCGTGATAATTTTCAAAGAGGATGTTACTTTTTGTAACAGGGTTACTTTTGAATCCGTTATCAGAGGAGTTACTTTTTGTAACGACCGTGGTTACTTTTGTTAAATCTAAGTTTTTTTTCTTCTAAGTTTTAGGCGTTACGTTTAGTGAAACTAGGGGTTACTTTTTCAAATACTAAGGGGTTACTTTACTGAAACTAGGGATTACTTTGTGTAATGTTAAGGGGTTACTTTTACTGAAAGTATGAGTTACATTTTGTTATTATAAGGGGTTACTTCTATAGTAAATAAGGGTTACTTTTTGTAATTATAAGTGGTTACTTTTGCAATTGTAAGAGAATATTTTTATTGAAACTAGGGTTACTTATTACACCATAACCACCACCACCTTCATCATCCTCATTTTCTCTCCCCCTCACCTCCACCGTTGATTCTACCTCCATCATCATCGATCATCTGAAAATATCAAACACTACTAGCTACACCACAATCAACAAAACAACAACTACAACAAACATCAATAATCAACTCAAATTTCTCAATGAAAACAAATTAAATCTCAATCAACTAAAATTAGGTTTAAAATTTACATTCCACCAACACCTCCACCAGTCACAGACGAGATAGTACTAAAAGGAAGTTCAAAAACAGCAACAGAAGCGCCGGAATTCGAAGCAAAATGCGACGCTCTAACACCACCACTTCCAGCACCAATGGTAAAGAGGTCGAAATACAAGTGTGCACCATTGTCGAACGAAGAAGAATGGGCTCGAGCTGAGAAACTACAGCGGAGAAGAAGGTGGCGTGGAGGAGAGAGAAAGTGTATGATTTTGGAAGAACGAGAAGATGAGGAGAGAGAGTAGGGGAAAAAGAAAAGAGAGAAAGTCGTTTGTAGAGAATTTGAAGGGTTTGAGAAGAAGATGATAATGAATTGATGATGAAAAGGTGGTGGTGATGGAAAGAAGCGAAGAGTGAGGAAGGAAGATGGAGGAGTTACAGTAACGTGCGCTCCATTTGCTTGCTTGTGAAGCGCACAGCCACACGATTTGCTTTTCATGTGGCCTGTAACACAGAAAAAGCACACTTTCAGAAAAAAATAAGATAAAATCAGATAAGATAAGACAAGATCAGATTAAATAAGACAAAATAAGTTGAATCAAACAGACCCTAATGTAAACGTGTTTGGATCCTCTAGAGTTGTAAAATAACTTTACAAGGTAGAGTTTGAGCAATATCAACCATTGAATAAAAAATCAATTACTCATATCTTTTCTTTCCAAAATCCCTCCTATTTTATCTCATCAAAATCCACCCCTAAATCTTTCCTTCCACCAATATGAGCCATTGATTTTAAAATATATGACTCAGATATAACTCTACCTTGTAGAGTTTCACTAAAATTCTAGAAGATCCGGACTCAATGTAAACTACCATATTATCGTCCTTGTAACCACTTCTCAGATCTAACCCGTAACTTGCAAAATTATCCAAAAGATTATAGACCACAATTTCTTTTATTTTTCTGAATATAAAATTATTAATATATATAAACCATATACAAATAAACTTTCATCAAGTATTCTATATTTTTTTATTAGTTGCCATGTTTTTAATTTTACATTAGTTAACATGTACAATCTTTATTTTATGTATTTGCTTACTTAATAGTGAAAATTATGGATATGTTAAAGGAATTGGTAAATAATACTTCTATGTAGTTGATTAAAAAAGTTTAATGAAATTTCTAACTAATAAAAAAGGCGGTAATATCACGCTAAGTTCAATTTTTTCATGTTTGACGGAGTACTTAATTATGGCTATGTTTAGTTCACCTGAAATTTTCTGATCTGAACTTATCTGATCTGATCTGATTTGAACTTATTTTTTCTGATCTGATCTGATCTGAACTTATTTTTTCTAATCTGATCTGATCTGAACTTATTTTTTCTGATCTGATTTGAACTGATCTGATTTACAAGATCTTATCTTTTATAAAATATATTATTACTATTATATTATTACTTTGTAAATCATTATTATGCAATACATTATAAGATCTTCTTTATAGTATTACTATTATTATCATTTTATTTCTATTACAACTTTTACACAACTTATATTAATAATAATATTATTATATTATTATCATTATTATAAGAACAACAATAATAATTATAATCATAATTATTATTATTACTAAAAATAATTATATAACTCAAGTCTATTTTATAAGAGCACTTATACAATGTTTCACACTTTCCCTTAAAAAAAAGTTTCACACTTGAGAAGTGGCAAATCAACTCTTTTTTTCCATATAAAATAAAATAAGATATACAAACAACTATGACTTGAGCAAAAAATAAATAAATATCGTGCAACTTCAAATAGCTAGAGAGATTTGGAATTCGGTAGGAATAGGTATACCGAATCTAAATTTATAATTTGTATCTCACACTTAGCTTATTTTGAAATGTAATCCGAACTTAGTAGTTTCGTTGTCATGAACTTGAGATATCATATATTTTATATTTCTTATTTTTGCGTCAATCTTATGTTCTTAACACGTGGCTTTTAATTTTCTATTATTTAATAACAACAAAATAACTTAATATAATAATAACAATGACATGTATAATGGTAACAACAAGCTAAGATTAATAATAATTACCAATATTAATAATTAATAAGTACAACAACAACAACAATAATAATTCTTTTGAACAAATGTACTAGTAAATAATAATACCCCTTTGTATTTTTTTATCTTTCTCACTTGAATCTTGACACTATTCACAATTAGAGATAATTTTTAGATTTTTCTCAATATATAAGAAAAAATATAGTCATGTGGGGTCTTGTTTGATTCGTCTCAATGAGTACTTTATTAATATTCAATTATTATAATTTTTATTAATATGTAGTGAAAGATATTTAATAATAATGAGTTTTTAAATATAAGTATGATATGATCTGAACTGATCTGATCTGATCTGAACTTATTTTTTCTGATCTGATCTGAACTTATTTTTTCTGATCTGATTAGATCTGATCTGATTAGATCTGAAATAAGCAAAAATAAGGTGAACTGAATATAGCATGTGCCATATACTAATGGTGTGGTGAATTCGTAAAAATAAATGTAGTAAAGGTTATATCTTTAGTTCTTTACCATCTAATGCCCCCCCTTTTTATAATGGTTTAACTTTGATTTTTTTACATTATTTACACTATCTATGGACAATAAGTTTCTGGTCATAATAGTATAAAATTTGTATTAATTATATTTATCAAATAATACTCCAACTGTCCTAAAATAAATGCAACACTTTTACTAATATAGTTGCCGATATACATGTTTGACCATATATTTCTTGTTATTTACTTGTATTGTCGTGTTAGTATAAGTGAGAAAAATTTGATATGTTGGAAATATTCATTCAAATATACTTAAGATTATCTTATACTTTCTTTGTTTTTATTTAATTGCACCATTTGCTTTTTTTTACTATTCACAAACCAATTTTGTTAAACTATTTCTCATCAGTATGTAAGAAAAAAACATGGTCAAATAGGATTTTTTTAGATTCAATTTAATATGAGGATTTCAAATATCAAATTTTATAATTTTTACTCTCTCTGTTTCTTTTAAATTTATTCACTTCACTTCAAGGAAGAACCAAGAAGAAAGTGCAAAAGTATAAGAGAAAAACTAAAAAGTTGGAGAGAGAAATTGAAAAATGTGAAAGAGAAAATAAAAAGTGGGTTAAAATAATAAAAATAGATGATATGGGTAAAAAAAGAGGAGAAAGTATACGTGACATGTTATAAAAAAAAATAAAAAATATGTAAATTAAAAAGAAATAACAAAAACAAAGTGGATAAGTTTGAAAAGAAATGAAGGGAATATAACATAGTCAAGATGAATCTCTTTCAATCCTTTCAAATTTCTTCATACTATCGAAATTATTAGTATTAGCAAAAAGGATACAAGTTGAGGTTGCAATTTGGAAGAGGTGAATGCTATGCTACTTGATGAAATTAAATTTAACTAATGATAAAGTCAAGATATAAAAAAATATATACTTCTATGAGATAATTCTGATTAGTAAGAAATTTCATGAACAGAAAATTAGCTGGAAGATGATGGAATTTTTGAATTAATATATGGTCCATTGATTTTAATTATAAAATATGTAGAACATTCAGTAATTTTACAGCTAATTCTTTGAGGTTGACATAGATTATCAGGTTAAGCGCACCGGTCAATTTTGTCAAATTTTGAAATAGAAAAAAACAAGAAAGTAGCCACGACTATATTAGGCTGGAAAACGTACGGATGAAATTTCTAGAAAATACTATTACTAGTAGCAACTTGAAGTCAGGCGGCCTCACACGTTAAGGGAAACAAGGGTACTAGCTCGTCAACTTTTAGCGATCTAATTCTACAATGAGTCAAGAGAAGCCATGTGTTTTTTATTTTATTTGAGGGGGGGTAAGAAAGGTGAATTATAAGAATACTAGTTTAGAAATTTGTGCATTGTATGGGTTATTGTTCATTTTATTTTTGTAAATTTTTTGTTAATATTGTTGATTTTTTTGTTGATGTAAAATGAAATTTTTTAATACAATTGTTATATAATTTCTCCATTCTTTTTCTATTGCAACAATTACCAATTAAAGTAGTTTCATCTATTCGAATCACTTAACTTTTGGTAAAAAAGCAACTATAGTCATTAATTACTCAAATTATCTAATAAAGTTGCATTTACTTTATTAAGGATTTACTCATCCCTTACTCTAGTTCAATTCTTTATGCTAAACTACCTTTTTTTTCTTCTTACAAACTATGAGCAAACTCATTATTGCAGTAGAACAAGACAGAAAAAATATTTATCGTTGTAGTTTAATTTCTAGATTTGTTATTGTGATATATAAAATTTATATTTTTAATGTTCAGTTGAATATTGTAGCTAAGTTTATTATTAAATAGTATCACAATGTTGTAGCTACTCTAGTTTAACCCTATATGCTAAACTACCTTTTTTTACTTTCTTACAAACCATACCCAAACTCATTGTTGCAGTAAAAAAAGACTGAAAAATTATTTATCGTTATACTTTAATTTCTAGATTTGTAATTGTTATATATAAATTTCCCTAAATTTTATATTTTTAATGTTAAGTTGAATATTGTATCTAAGTCTATTATTAAATAGTATCCCAATAATTCGTATGACTAACAATTAACACATTTTTAACATGAAAAATACCCGAATGATACTTTAAGAAAGTAGAGGGTAAAAATTTAATAGATGCATGGGCAGAAAGAATAGAGAAAAATATGAGTGTCAGCCACAACTTTAACTTTTAATTATTAGCACATAAACACTAACACATATAGAATAAAAGATGGAAAATCAAAAAAGAAGATCATAATGATGATGTCATGAATAAATTAAATTAAATATAAAACTAATTTCTATTAATAATCGAAAATACTATTTAAGAGAAAAATATATTTTCATCAATCATGACCATATCAAGACTTCTCAAACTTTCCCTTTTTATAGTCTGCAACCTCAAATAGTCTAGAAACTCAAACCTTAATTTTTCAATTAGTTTTAGTAGAATTTAGTTCATTGAGAAAACAATAAGATCTGACATATTTATATATGAAAAAGAAAAACATAAATAATTATTTGTACAACAAGTATTCTAGGAATAAAATAATTAGTCAATTGCATAATACCTCTGCAATATCATTGACAAACTTTCATTTGATTCTTCATGTAATGTCATCATGATATGCTATATGTTCAAAATTATATGTTTGTATTTTTATATCTTTATGTAACTCAATTTTTAAAAATATGATTTTGAAAGGCGTAATTATTGCTATTGTTATATATAATACATTATTTTTATTTTTATTTTTATATGTATATAAAATAAATAATAAATAATACGTTATTGTTCATCTAAATAAATATATTTTCATAATTTGTAAAATTAAAGTGTATACGGAATTTATTTCGAAACATATTTCAAACACTCTCGTGGTAAAAAAAATATTGCGATTTATGTAGCAAAATCTATATTCAACTTACATAGTTGAGTTATTTAGGTTGTTTATTCAAAATCAGAGTGTAATCTTCACTTATTAAAAACACCTTATGTGTATTTACATCCATGTTATTTTTAAAAAATAAAAATTAAAAATAATGACATGTCATGTTTAGGTGGAGCTCTCTATAATATTCTAAGGTTGTTTTTGTAAAATTATACTCTAATTTTTTCATCATATCGCTATAGATAAATTTTTCGTTGTAACAACAAAAGTTCCTTAATAATTTTTGTTGGAATACTAAATTGTTTTGGTTTTGTTGACTAAGGCTGATGTTTGGATCCTCTAAAGTTCTAAAAGAACTCTACAATGTAGAGTTTGAGCAATATTTAGCATTGAATAAAAAATCGATAGCTCATATATTATCTTTTCAAAACCCGCTCTATTTTTTCTCATCAAAACCCACCCCCTTATTTCCCCCCGTTCACCAATACATGCTCTTGATTTTAAAATGAATGGTTCATATACAACTCTACCTTGTAGAAATTTATTAATACTCTAGAGGATCCAGACTCGTAAGACTGAGGTTTTGAAAGATAATATGTTTAATCCTGTAAGTTGAACATATAATAAAATCACTAGTGGAAAAAAGTTGATTTGCGTCGGCCCGAGACCCCTATTTGCGTCGGACTTGGGTCCGACGGCACAGGTCTCGACGCAGATGACCTATCAATGATTTGCGTCGAATGCAGATCCGACGCACATTTTCACCTACTTGCGTCGCACTGCGTATATGGTGCGACGCAGATGGCTATCCCAGCCCAATTCACAGAGCTTCGCACATTGGGTAATGCAGAGGGTAATGTGCGTTGCACATTGCCTAGGGTGGGACGCACATTAGTGATTTGCGTCGCACATCAGGCTACGTGCGACGCAAATTACTATTTTAATAAAAAAAAAAATTATTTTTAGAACTAGGATATACTGCAACATTCGAGGAAAAACAAAGACGATGCTCGAACAGTAGAAGAAGCGAATTGAACACAACAGAATATACCTACAAAATTCAATAATTTCATAATTTACAACTCCAATACAAAACATTAAACCACCAAAATTCCCTAATTTACAACTCGAACACAAATAATATAAAAATTCAGAGACCTAGAGTAGAGAGAGATTACGAAGTCGAAACAAAAAGAACGTAACTTCAATTCATCTATTCGAATCACTTAACTTTTGGTAAAAAAGCAACTATAGTCATTAATTACTCAAATTATCTAATAAAGTTGCATTTACTTTATTAAGGATTTACTCATCCCTTACTCTAGTTCAATTCTTTATGCTAAACTACCTTTTTTTTTCTTCTTACAAACTATGAGCAAACTCATTATTGCAGTAGAACAAGACAGAAAAAATATTTATCGTTGTAGTTTAATTTCTAGATTTGTTATTGTGATATATAAAATTTATATTTTTAATGTTCAGTTGAATATTGTAGCTAAGTTTATTATTAAATAGTATCACAATGTTGTAGCTACTCTAGTTTAACCCTATATGCTAAACTACCTTTTTTTACTTTCTTACAAACCATACCCAAACTCATTGTTGCAGTAAAAAAAGATTGAAAAATTATTTATCGTTATACTTTAATTTCTAGATTTGTAATTGTTATATATAAATTTCCCTAAATTTTATATTTTTAATGTTAAGTTGAATATTGTATCTAAGTCTATTATTAAATAGTACCCAATAATTCGTATGACTAACAATTAACACATTTTTAACATGAAAAATACCCGAATGATACTTTAAGAAAGTAGAGGGTAAAAATTTAATAGATGCATGGGCAGAAAGAATAGAGAAAAATATGAGTGTCAGCCACAACTTTAACTTTTAATTATTAGCACATAAACACTAACACATATAGAATAAAAGATGGAAAATCAAAAAAGAAGATCATAATGATGATGTCATGAATAAATTAAATTAAATATAAAACTAATTTCTATTAATAATCGAAAATACTATTTAAGAGAAAAATATATTTTCATCAATCATGACCATATCAAGACTTCTCAAACTTTCCCTTTTTTATAGTCTGCAACCTCAAATAGTCTAGAAACTCAAACCTTAATTTTTCAATTAGTTTTAGTAGAATTTAGTTCATTGAGAAAACAATAAGATCTGACATATTTATATATGAAAAAGAAAAACATAAATAATTATTTGTACAACAAGTATTCTAGGAATAAAATAATTAGTCAATTGCATAATACCTCTGCAATATCATTGACAAACTTTCATTTGATTCTTCATGTAATGTCATCATGATATGCTATATGTTCAAAATTATATGTTTGTATTTTTATATCTTTATGTAACTCAATTTTTAAAAATATGATTTTGAAAGGCGTAATTATTGCTATTGTTATATATAATACATTATTTTTATTTTTTTTTATATGTATATAAAATAAATAATAAATAATACGTTATTGTTCATCTAAATAAATATATTTTCATAATTTGTAAAATTAAAGTGTATACGGAATTTATTTCGAAACATATTTCAAACACTCTCGTGGTAAAAAAAATATTGCGATTTATGTAGCAAAATCTATATTCAACTTACATAGTTGAGTTATTTAGGTTGTTTATTCAAAATCAGAGTGTAATCTTCACTTATTAAAAACACCTTATGTGTATTTACATCCATGTTATTTTTAAAAAATAAAAATTAAAAATAATGACATGTCATGTTTAGGTGGAGCTCTCTATAATATTCTAAGGTTGTTTTTGTAAAATTATACTCTAATTTTTTCATCATATCGCTATAGATAAATTTTTCGTTGTAACAACAAAAGTTCCTTAATAATTTTTGTTGGAATACTAAATTGTTTTGGTTTTGTTGACTAAGGCTGATGTTTGGATCCTCTAAAGTTCTAAAAGAACTCTACAATGTAGAGTTTGAGCAATATTTAGCATTGAATAAAAAATCGATAGCTCATATATTATCTTTTCAAAACCCGCTCTATTTTTTCTCTCAAAACCCACCCCCTTATTTCCCCCCGTTCACCAATACATGCTCTTGATTTTAAAATGAATGGTTCATATACAACTCTACCTTGTAGAAATTTATTAATACTCTAGAGGATCCAGACTCGTAAGACTGAGGTTTTGAAAGATAATATGTTTAATCCTGTAAGTTGAACATATAATAAAATCACTAGTGGAAAAAAGTTGATTTGCGTCGGACCCGAGACCCCTATTTGCGTCGGACTTGGGTCCGACGGCACAGGTCTCGACGCAGATGACCTATCAATGATTTGCGTCGAATGCAGATCCGACGCACATTTTCACCTACTTGCGTCGCACTGCGTATATGGTGCGACGCAGATGGCTATCCCAGCCCAATTCACAGAGCTTCGCACATTGGGTAATGCAGAGGGTAATGTGCGTTGCACATTGCCTAGGGTGGGACGCACATTAGTGATTTGCGTCGCACATCAGGCTACGTGCGACGCAAATTACTATTTTAATAAAAAAAAAAATTATTTTTAGAACTAGGATATACTGCAACATTCGAGGAAAAACAAAGACGATGCTCGAACAGTAGAAGAAGCGAATTGAACACAACAGAATATACCTACAAAATTCAATAATTTCATAATTTACAACTCCAATACAAAACATTAAACCACCAAAATTCCCTAATTTACAACTCGAACACAAAATAATATAAAAATTCAGAGACCTAGAGTAGAGAGAGATTACGAAGTCGAAACAAAAAGAACGTAACTTCAATTCATCTATTCGAATCACTTAACTTTTGGTAAAAAAGCAACTATAGTCATTAATTACTCAAATTATCTAATAAAGTTGCATTTACTTTATTAAGGATTTACTCATCCCTTACTCTAGTTCAATTCTTTATGCTAAACTACCTTTTTTTTTCTCTTACAAACTATGAGCAAACTCATTATTGCAGTAGAACAAGACAGAAAAAATATTTATCGTTGTAGTTTAATTTCTAGATTTGTTATTGTGATATATAAAATTTATATTTTTAATGTTCAGTTGAATATTGTAGCTAAGTTTATTATTAAATAGTATCACAATGTTGTAGCTACTCTAGTTTAACCCTATATGCTAAACTACCTTTTTTTACTTTCTTACAAACCATACCCAAACTCATTGTTGCAGTAAAAAAAGACTGAAAAATTATTTATCGTTATACTTTAATTTCTAGATTTGTAATTGTTATATATAAATTTCCCTAAATTTTATATTTTTAATGTTAAGTTGAATATTGTATCTAAGTCTATTATTAAATAGTATCCCAATAATTCGTATGACTAACAATTAACACATTTTTAACATGAAAAATACCCGAATGATACTTTAAGAAAGTAGAGGGTAAAAATTTAATAGATGCATGGGCAGAAAGAATAGAGAAAAATATGAGTGTCAGCCACAACTTTAACTTTTAATTATTAGCACATAAACACTAACACATATAGAATAAAAGATGGAAAATCAAAAAAAAGATCATAATGATGATGTCATGAATAAATTAAATTAAATATAAAACTAATTTCTATTAATAATCGAAAATACTATTTAAGAGAAAAATATATTTTCATCAATCATGACCATATCAAGACTTCTCAAACTTTCCCTTTTTTAGTCTGCAACCTCAAATAGTCTAGAAACTCAAACCTTAATTTTTCAATTAGTTTTAGTAGAATTTAGTTCATTGAGAAAACAATAAGATCTGACATATTTATATATGAAAAAGAAAAACATAAATAATTATTTGTACAACAAGTATTCTAGGAATAAAATAATTAGTCAATTGCATAATACCTCTGCAATATCATTGACAAACTTTCATTTGATTCTTCATGTAATGTCATCATGATATGCTATATGTTCAAAATTATATGTTTGTATTTTTATATCTTTATGTAAC
Organism: Beta vulgaris subsp. vulgaris; assembly: GCF_026745355.1. Classification (NCBI taxonomy): domain Eukaryota; kingdom Viridiplantae; phylum Streptophyta; class Magnoliopsida; order Caryophyllales; family Amaranthaceae; genus Beta; species Beta vulgaris. The sequence continues at coordinate 51,696,308 of NC_079208.1, read as the reverse complement.
TCAATTTTTAAAAATATGATTTTGAAAGGCGTAATTATTGCTATTGTTATATATAATACATTATTTTTATTTTTATTTTTATATGTATATAAAATAAATAATAAATAATACGTTATTGTTCATCTAAATAAATATATTTTCATAATTTGTAAAATTAAAGTGTATACGGAATTTATTTCGAAACATATTTCAAACACTCTCGTGGTAAAAAAAATATTGCGATTTATGTAGCAAAATCTATATTCAACTTACATAGTTGAGTTATTTAGGTTGTTTATTCAAAATCAGAGTGTAATCTTCACTTATTAAAAACACCTTATGTGTATTTACATCCATGTTATTTTTAAAAAATAAAAATTAAAAATAATGACATGTCATGTTTAGGTGGAGCTCTCTATAATATTCTAAGGTTGTTTTTGTAAAATTATACTCTAATTTTTTCATCATATCGCTATAGATAAATTTTTCTTGTAACAACAAAAGTTCCTTAATAATTTTTGTTGGAATACTAAATTGTTTTGGTTTTGTTGACTAAGGCTGATGTTTGGATCCTCTAAAGTTCTAAAAGAACTCTACAATGTAGAGTTTGAGCAATATTTAGCATTGAATAAAAAATCGATAGCTCATATATTATCTTTTCAAAACCCGCTCTATTTTTTCTCATCAAAACCCACCCCCTTATTTCCCCCCTTCACCAATACATGCTCTTGATTTTAAAATGAATGGTTCATATACAACTCTACCTTGTAGAAATTTATTAATACTCTAGAGGATCCAGACTCGTAAGACTGAGGTTTTGAAAGATAATATGTTTAATCCTGTAAGTTGAACATATAATAAAATCACTAGTGGAAAAAAGTTGATTTGCGTCGGACCCGAGACCCCTATTTGCGTCGGACTTGGGTCCGACGGCACAGGTCTCGACGCAGATGACCTATCAATGATTTGCGTCGAATGCAGATCCGACGCACATTTTCACCTACTTGCGTCGCACTGCGTATATGGTGCGACGCAGATGGCTATCCCGCCCCCAATTCACAGAGCTTCGCACATTGGGTAATGCAGAGGGTAATGTGCGTTGCACATTGCCTAGGGTGGGACGCACATTAGTGATTTGCGTCGCACATCAGGCTACGTGCGACACAAATTACTATTTTAATAAAAAAAAATTATTTTTAGAACTAGGATATACTGCAACATTCGAGGAAAAACAAAGACGATGCTCGAACAGTAGAAGAAGCGAATTGAACACAACAGAATATACCTACAAAATTCAATAATTTCATAATTTACAACTCCAATACAAAACATTAAACCACCAAAATTCCCTAATTTACAACTCGAACACAAAATAATATAAAAATTCAGAGACCTAGAGTAGAGAGAGATTACGAAGTCGAAACAAAAAGAACGTAACTTCAATTTCCTTCCATTTCCGACGAAAAAAACTTCTAGAGAAACCAAAAACAGATTTGCAAATGAAAATAAGGAAAAAAAGTCAATAAAAATCATATCTAAAAAAAGTAAAAAAAAAACAAAAGAACATAATTTCAGATGTATAAAACTCAAAGACAATGAAAAAATGAAAAAAAATAGATCTAAACAATGTAAAAATGAAAAAACGAAGGAAAAAATTGTAGATCTGAAAACATGAAAAAACGAAATTTTAGAACTAAACAATGAAAAAATTATATTCAAACAATGAAAAAAATGAAAAACCGAAAATGTAGATTGAAAAATTGAAAAAAAAAAACGAACCTGTCAAAGTGAGAGAGAAAGAGTTCGTCGATTGTACGCCGGAGACGAAGTCGCCGGAGAGAGAAAGAGTTCGTCGATTGAGTTCGTCGATTGAGTTCGTCGTTATTCATATCAGTTCGTCGATTGTAAAGTAGTCGCCGGAAAGAGAGAGAGTTTGAGGGTGAGAGAGAGAGTTTGAAGGTGAGGAGAGATAGTTTTAGGGTGAGGAGAGAGACGCGAGAGGGAGATAGAGTTTTAGGGTTTGAGAGAATGAGGCCCATTTGGTGAGAGAAGTGTTTAAGAGTCGCGCAAGGGGTTGGGGCTTTTGGGCTGATCTGCGTCGGATGGGCCAAGGGGTCCGACGCAGATTAGCTTTTTGCAACGCACTTTAATAAAGTGTGATGCAGATATGGCTTAACGATGTGCGTCGGATGGGCTTCGGTGTCCGACGCACATAAGCTATATGCGCCGTACATCGATAGGGTACGACGCATATAGCTCCTATCTGGTGCTTATGCAAGGATGTTTTGCGTCACACTCTTAATAGCATGCGACGCAAATTATTTTTTTGCGTCGTTTTGCCTATCATGCGACGCAAATGGGGCGACGCAAATCGTCCTTTTCCTACTAGTGAATGCTATAGTCATATACAATATACTATAGTTATAACTATTATTATATTTATCCAAAATAAAGACTAAATAATGCCTTATAAATGAGTTGTAAAAGTATATTGTAAATGGGTCTTATTTTGAAGTATATATTTCAAACACTATCAAATGGTGAACAATTATAATGTTTTGAATTAGGTAGCAAAAATTATATACAATTTATATAAATAAAAATTTAGGTTCTTTATTCAAAACGAAACTCTAATTTCTCGTTATCCAAAACTCCTTTTATGTATTTGAATATATGTAGGACTCTATTTTTTAAAAAATACTTAAAATAAAAATTGAAGATATGAAAATCCTGCGTGGCGCTCTCTATTTCATACGTTATAAAACTATATTGTAAATAGATCTTATTTCGGAGCATATTTCGAGCACTATCCAATTGAACAAAAATTATAATATGTCAAATTATGTAGAAAAAGTTATACACAATTTATATAGTATAATAATTTAGGTTGTTCATGCAAAATCAAACTCTAATTTTAGCTTATCTAGAACTTTGTATGTGAATTTAAATCTATGTAGAACTCTATTTTTAAAAATTTTTAAAATAAAAATTAATGACATGACAATCCTACTTGGCGCTCTCTATTTCATAAGTTGTAGAACTATATTGTAAATGGATCTTATTTCAGAGCATATTTCGAGCACTATCCAATGGAACAAAAACTATAATATTTCGAATTGCGTAGCAAAAGTTATTCACAATTTACATAATATAATAATTTAGGTTGTTCATGCAAAATGAAACTCTAATTTTAGCTTATCTAGAACTCCTTATATGTACTTAAATCTATGTAGAACTCTATTTTTTAAAAGATTAAAATAAAATTTGATGACATGCAAATTTGCAATCTTACATGGCGCGCTCTATGGCCTCAAAATCTTGAGGAGCTCCCTATGCTCCCGAAGAGTTCATATATAGATTTTATCTTTGTTTATAAATTTATATAATATGTTGACTTTTACACATATTAATATACTAATTTGATTGTTAATATTTTTACTTATTGATAAGTAAAACTTTTGAAAAAATTCATGATTTGGAAATATATTTTGAGGCTTATCCCATGATAAAATTTGTACCTATATATTTGTTTTCAAATGCGGTCAAAGTTAGTATTTGAATAGTGCAAATTTTGCAATGTTGCATTTGTATTTATAAATGCTTTGAAATTCAATCAAATTTAGTATTTAACTAGTGCGAAATTTTTAATGTTGCATGCATTTAGAAACATAGATAGTTAAAAGGACTTTTTCAAAGAAGGAATAAAGGAGAACTCCCCAAAAAAGAGCGGCATGACAACCGAATCTAGGTCCCCCACACGGAGTTTCATAGCTCTGGCCAATTGTGCCAAAGTGTTTCTCTAAGTCAAAATTTGTAAACTTTGACCAAAAATTCTCATTGATTAGTAATACAAAATGGAAAAAAATAACATACATCATGGACACTAAAATTATGTACTCTATGTATCTATTTGCAGTTAGGATTTGGGGTTAGCTCAAGTGGTGAGTTTTCCCATCTTTCCTAGCAAGGTTTGGAATTCAATTCCTAGCTCAATCATTTGCCTGGGATTTAAGGGGGGATGGGGGATGGGGGTTGGGAGTGTCTGGCTTGTAATGAGTCTCTGGATGGGGATCCTGTACGTACAAGAGCAGCCCAGAGGAATTCTTCTGTCCAATTTTTTTTTAAAAATGTATCTATTTACAATCATGTATATAATTAAAGGAAAAATTGTCATAACAGACCTTTTCTATGACACATTTTTGCGAAAAACAACCTTTTAAATTTTTTTATAGCAACTAAATACCTTAAAAAATAATTTGTTTGCGAAAAACAATCTTAAGCCATTTTTGGGCATCATTGAAATGAAAAATCGAATTAACAACCACCTAAAATAGTAAACATTCATTATTCTTCTAATATATATGTAATGAAGCTTTCTTCTTTTATGTATTCAATGTCTTAAAAAGGCTTGATTAATACCTGAAAGTGGACTAAGGTTGTTTGTTACAAACAAATTTCTTTTTTAAAACTTAAGTTGTTAGAATAAATTTAAAAGTTTGTTTTTCGCAAAATATGATATTTAAAAGATTTGTTTTGATGATTTTTACAAAAAAATTAAATTTATATTGTTTTGTTAGCACAACAAGAATGCGCGCTTTTAGCGTCTGAATTTACCGTCCGGCACCGTAAGCGGACGGTAACTTCAACATTACCGTCGGATAACAATCAGACGTAAATTAGAGTCCGTTTTTCTAAAATTAGCGTCCGTCTATGGAGCGGACGCGAATTACCGTTCGTTTTGCGAAAATTAGCGTCCGACTTTTAACCGGACGGTAATTACCGTCCGAGTTTAATTAATTAGCGTCTGAAAAGGCGGACGCTAATTATAATCCATATTAAAATAAAATCGACCATATACCCGCTCAAACACGTGGCAGCCTTTTGCTTTCATTCTCCTCATATACGCGGCCCTAACTCCCTCCTCATTCTCTCTCTCTCACTCAAACCCTAACTCCCTCCTCATTCTCTCTCTCTCTCCTCTCTCTCACACTTACGCGGCCCTCCCTCCCCTCTCTCTCCTCTTCGAACCCTAAATCCCCTCTTCGGATCTAACCACCATTGTCGAATCCCTGCCATCCTCCATCGTTTTTGTCGCCGCCGAAAGTGTTCGTCGCTCAGCATCGAAGATCTCCGCTCAGCATTGAAGATCCGGTGGGTTTTTTTTTTGATATTTTTTTTTCGAAGATCCGGTGGGTTTTTTTCGACAAAGATCTCCGCCATCCTCCATCGTTATTTAAAATGTTTTTTTTTTATATTTTTCGATATTTTTTTTTTTTGTTTTTAGGGGGTTAGTATTGTGGTAGATCTAAGTTTTTTTAAGAACATCTTTATCCTTTTTTTTCTATAAAAAAATTCTATCTTCTGCTGTAAAGTATTTGTATATATTTCAGTTTGATTTATTTTTTTAAAAAAATTTGGGTTTTGTGGTTTTTTAATTTCGTTTTTTAATTTGAATTTCGTTTTCCGTTTTTTTTTAAAAAAATTATTTTCTATTTTGATTTTTCGTACTTATTTTTTGTCATTCTGATTTTTGATTATGGAGTTCGAATTTGATTAATTTTTCAGTTAATCTTTGGTTAATTTTCTTGTTAATTTGGTTAATTTTGGTTAATCTCATTTAATTATGCTTGAGTTAAATTTTGGTGTTAATGTTTTGTTGTTTTATTCTATGGTTGCAGATCAGATGTGTTCAAGGACTATTTGAAGAGATTGAATCCAAATATTAGTTGAATGGATGTATTTTTTTTTTTTTTGATAAGTGAATAGAAGTATTGAAATACTGTCTTCCATATGAGAAGAGATTGGTTTTGTTTCATATTGTAGTTGATGTAACTTTTTTATTTAACATTTTAGTTCAAGTAATTTTGTTCTAGATATTAACGAGGGATGTAAAATATGTTGCATTTACCATAATAATTAATAAGAAGTACTTCCATTTATGTTTCATTTTCATGTTTCAATTCCAATTTTTTTTCTTTTCATTTTGTGTCCATTTATGTTTCATTTTGTGTTGACAGTATTTAGAGAAAATGAAACTAGCGTTGATGTATTGGGCATATTGTACTGGACATTTAGCGTCCGCTTTTTGTATTTAGCGTCTGATTTTCAGACGCTAATTAGCGTCTGAAATGACAGATGCTAATTAGCGTCTGAAAAGTCGGACGCTAATTAGGGTCTGAAAATCAGACACTAAATACAAAAAGCGGACGCTAAAATTTTAGCGTCCGCCTGTCGGACGCTAATCCAAGTATTAGCGACCAGGGGTTTTGCATCCGACTTTTAGCGTCCGTTGACGGACGCTAATTCTTTTAGCGTCTAGTTCCGCGTTTTTAGCGTTTGATTTTTGCGGACGCTAAAGGCTGACATTCTTGTTGTGTAGATTCCTCCTAGAATATACATAGGAAAGTAAAATTAATAATCATGAACGCCGTAAGCCACGCATGATTTCCAAAATATATAGATCACTACTTTTCATATAACTAGTTGTTGTACCGCGCGCTACGCGCACGCTACCCCAAAATATTGTAATGGCAAGGGTTAAATTGTTTTCCCAAAATCAAACACAAAAAACATAGTTTTCCCAAATGGTTAAATTGTTAAACACAAAAACATAAATTTTGAGTAATACAAGCCAAATCTCGCTCTAGATAATATCGCCTTTTTTATAACGTAGTTCTACCTTTTTCGTAAGTGTATGTATCTTCCTTATCTCCAACTATTTAAAGTTGGAAATTTAAGCGTCGACTCTTGAGAAATCTAAGGTTTAGGTTAGGAATGGCAACGGGTCGGACTTGGACCGGATTATGCATAATCCGACTCCGACCCTACAGAAAGTCGGATTTTAAATCTGAGTCCGATTCCGACTTTGAAAATCCGAATCCGACCGACTTAAAATCTGAACATCCGACTCCGAGATCCCGACTTAAAATCACGGACATCCGACTTAAAATTCGAACATCCGACTCCGAACCTGATCCGACTTATTTTTCTTCCAATTTTTTATAATAGAATAGTCTTCTATAATACAATAATTTAATCATTATAATTTATTCTAATCATCATATGGAAATCTTATATAGTACAAATAATCTAACTATTACTATTATTTTAACAATCATTTTTTCTATGGGGAAATCTTATATAATACAATTGGCTGAAAGTCGAAGTTAGATTATCTCTATTATATAAGGCAACACATGGGGGACACCACAAAATTGAAAAAGGAATAAAAGAAAAAAAAAATAGGGGGATAATTAACTAATTAATTTGAATGAAAAAAGGGGGGAAAGTTAGATATTTAAACTGTACATCAGTTTTTTGAGAAAACAAAATTGTATAGACAGTTTTCTATCCAATTAAATTTATTTTCTACTTCATATATTATCACACGTTATCGCACGCATTGCGTGCAGGTAAGGCTAGTACATAAATAATACATTACATAAATAAGAAAAAGTACGAAGGTATATTTGATGGTAGGATTTAATTTCGAAAATTGATCCAAAATCCAAATAGTTACGCTCTAAATCTCACTTTTCTTTTTAGCAAGGATCGACCACTTCATGCAGCTTGCATATACTTTAGGCTTCAAGTAGTGTCTAGATAGTGTCTCCCTAGTGTTGCTGCAACGACAAAATCCAGTTATTATTAGCCGAATATTAAGAGTATAGATATATGATATTTGCGTTGACCTGTATTTCGCGTTAATGTTGTGTCGTACGACACTAATATTTGACAAAATTTGCCAAGACCTAGGAACAAGTCCTTATTTACCAAAATCCCCAAATTTGATATAAAGTCAAAGTGATCTCCAATTCCTCACACTAATAGCAGTTGCTTGCAATTTGAATTCCGATACAAATTATTGTCAGAAAAACAATCATTTACCTCTCAACTTATATGGCGTAAAAGTGATACTCAAATTAGTAGGTATAATTAACATATTGAATATGAAGCTATTGTTCTTAGATTTTTGATACTTGCACTTGTAATTTTAATTTAATGTAGAAAAGCACTTGATGATTACATAAGATACCAAAGATATAGAATAAACAAAATACTTTTTATAAAAAGCACCAAATAGAGAAAATTGATACCACATAAGAATTTTCATTTAGTGAACCAAATTACATAGAAGCTTTATTGATTTAGAAGCATAAACTAAGCAAGACAAATTAGTAGGAAAAGCTACCACAACTTCGTATTTTTTCCCCAAAAAAAGGGAAAGACGATTACAAATTTTCACAACTTATTAGCTTCAATTATACGAAAATGAAGCATTTTTCTAAAACATGAGTAAGTTTAATAGAATCCCTAATATCACATGACTGATCTGCTTGAACTATTGGAAAACGAAGCATTTTTCCAATACAAAAGGATCAAAACTGATCCTATTAAACTCTAGGAAAACAAAGCGTTTTTCTATTATAAAAGAATCAAGCTTCACAAAGCACATGCTTTATCCCTAACATCAGTAACAACCACTTGCATATACTAACCATTTTTTTTGGCGCTTTAAACCACTATTAAGCTGAACACAATTAAAAGTGAGATTGTAGAACTTGATCCAATAACAGATGCACCTATCATACATAATCTATACTTGTGCTTTTAAAAGGGAGAGGGGTAGAAATCATGAAGGGTACTGGATATAGAGTACCACAAGATATTAAGGGGTCTGACATCTTCTCGAGGCTGGATTTCTTCTATAACTCGAGAAACACATACCCCGCTGTCAAGCACCTACCTCAAAGTAGCATAGTTTCCGGACTTGTATATCGCGTCAATAAGTTCAAATTTGGGGAGACGCTAATGCATAAAAGGTCAATCACACACAGAAATGCAAGCACAGATGTGATTAAGGCCGTTTCAACATCGAAACAATTACGATTTCATGTAACCTAAACCAGGAGGTTCCCTCATGTCTGTATATATACATGAAAATTTTAAAGTAGCTTTCTTCAAAAAAACGCCAATATATTCCCTAGCTAGACACACTAATGACTTGTATCAGCTCCTTGCTTCCCCAGGAGCGTGCTTGTTTAATCTGGAAAGTTTCTTTGACTGTCCGGAAATTATTCCGGTAATTGTCCATTCCGTTGGCTAACAGCTGCCAGAACAACCCATCAATTGCAGGCCCCCCCTTCGCAAGCTGATGTATAGAAAGATGGAAGAGTAGGTGATATTATAGAGTTGATTTCTATCAGATGAGGTGTAGCTTGCAACTTTATATGATTTACCAAACTCTGCAAATACTACTGGCTTCTTAAGGATGTTTAGTGAGTCCAAAATATGTTGTTGCACCCACTACTGATGGAACGAGAGTTGTGCTTCGCCAGTTGAACCAGATAGCCTGTAGAAAAAAGGTTAGTAAAAAGCGTAGTTTTTGGAATTTTGATTGTTCTATTAAGATTTTGAAGAGAAGAGACTTACCATTGATCTGGGTAACAGTGGACAGTAGCAAAATCTATGGAAGGAACTTGATTATTAGTAATAAAGTTAGTTCTTGCTTGGATGTTGTTTGGATTGTATTGCTTCCTATCATCTCCATAGAAGCCTTCTAATTCTATTTCGAGAAGGTGATTTGCATCTATTGATTTTAAGTAGGGAGCCATTTCAGTGATCCAGTCCTGAAAATGGGGAAAAGACCATGCATAAAATATTGCAACTCTTTTGTATTCCTTCACTTCAATTAGTTTAGATTCAAGTTTTGTTCAAGCGATCTTTGGTGTTTATACATATTTAAACTGATTACAACTGATTCTTTAGTGTATTTTATGCAATTTTTACTGATTTGAACGAAATTAAGTTGAAGTTAACAACGCTTGATCCTACAAAGTTCATATAATTTGGTTGTATAGACTCTAGAAGCAAGATCACTTGAAATGGAAAAAACTTTCCTAGAACATTGGCATTACAATTTTCTTACAAAATTACACACAACATTATCACCATTATCCTTAACCGTACACCAAATAGGCACAAATTCTCTTTTACGGGATAGCAGTTGCAGCGAAACCAAATGATCGTCAAATTCTCTTTTACGAAATTTGAGGTTGCGTACAACAGAGTACATAGTGCAGTAATGGGTAAAAGAAAATTGGGCAACTTCCATCAAAAGATGACTAAATACACAAGCATCGAATTAGTCAATTTCAACTTCCTAATACAAGAAATACCCATCATCATGAGTTTGCCATGATACATTTGTTTGGGCCAATGATAACTTGCTCTAGGCTTACTAAGTTACCCCCGAGGTAAGGCAAGGTCCAAGCACCTTTGAATGCCAGCCCATTCAAGTAAAATTTCGTACACCTTTCACAACGTCACTCACTCCGATTGCTATAATCATATTCCTATTCATGAATCTGATAAATGTATAACTCCTGAATTGGACTCTCTCTCTCTCATTTCCCTCATTAGACTTATTCCTCAAACATTTACTAACTTGAACATCGAAGGGGAGATTAGATTATGCCCTAGGGTAGTCTAATCGTTGGTTTATTTTTTGTTTTCCGCGCCATCCTAAGCTGCCCCCACTAAAATTCGTTCTCCAATATACCCACAATATCCCTACACCGGTTACACGAAAGTTTCACCCGAAACAACACCCACCCACAGACCCACTCCACAATGTTGCAAAAAGGAATGAAGTTATTCCTTGACGTTACAACTTAATGGTGTAACAGCAAGTACATGATGTCAGCCTTTCTTTGAATGGTTGGAAGATCATAGGTTACATGCCTAACTCAAAGGCTAATAACATTATAAGAGGAAGAATGCATTAATGTTGGGGCTATGCATGTGATTCTATGAAAGTGACATGCTAGGCTTTGGCTATATATATATATATATCACACAAGATTGTGCTACACTCTTTAATTAGAATTGTAGAAATTGCCTAAATGTGATTTGAAATAGAAAAGCATTATTTACACAGAGTAGTACAAATTACCTGAAATCAGGTTGACATAATGACATTCATCTTCCCACATCAAGGATAAAATAAAAGAAGAAAGAAAAGAAAGTAGTACTGGAAAGTGAGAAAGGAAGGTTGAACAAACCTGAAGAATTTTTCCAGATAAATCTGAAGGGCATCTCGGCTCATTCATAAGCTCCCAAGCCATAATTGTAGGATCATCTTTGTATGCAACTCCAGTGAAGTTATTTACTCTTGTCAATACATTCTGTGCAGTAAAATTCAAGACAAAATTTACCCTTTTTATTGTATAAACTATCTTGTGGTCCTACGAATCTAGGCCATGTTCTTTTGGATTTATTTTTAGTTTAGTTCATTTCGGTACAATATTGTTATTATTGGTATTATTACTATTATTACTATCATTACTTCCTTCTTTTTCACTTTCTCCTTTCCTGCCATTATAGCTCTCTTGTCCCTTTTTTTTCCTCATAAGCTAAGTAAATAGTAAGATAGTGTCTTTAAGGTTAACCACGAAAAACCCACATTAAGAGCTTTAACATGAGTATTTATTATATTAACAAAGAATACCTTTCTTTTATATTCATGTTTATGCATTGCCTTCTTTCAATTCACCTTGATCTATTGTTGTTCTTCAATTTTGCGGAATTTGTTCATATAAAATAATAAAATTTCAAACAAATTGAGAGAAGAAATATAGAAAAACGTAGACGAATGTAAGGGACTTCAAGGGTAGAAGAAAAGTGTTAACCTAATGCTCATGAAAAGTAAGGATGCTTCTAAAGAATTTATTTATAAACATAGAACTTTGCCGTTAGATTTGGGAGCTTAGGTAACTGATATTTGTTGCTTGATCTTTAAAACATAGAAACCTGTTTTAAGCTTGTTATGAGACCTCTATGAGTGCCATAAAAAATTAACAACTTTATCATAATAAAACTTTCTAGAGGCCACAAAAAAACATAATTAAGCAGGGAAATTGATGTCTTATAGAATCAAACAGAAACATCTCATCTTAATAAAACGCTTTAATTAGTTCTAAACATCCTGTATTAAGGAACATTAGTTTTACAATGCTTAAGAAAAGCAACATCAGGCAGTAAATTAATTCAAATCATGAAACATTTGAGAATCCGGACACGAAAAGAAATAGTGATCTGTGAGAGTATGACCTCCAAGAAAATAGCCCTAGGTAAGTCACTTGAGAGTCAATATGAATCTCTTTGGTACTTGTTGTAATAATAGCCATTCTATACAAATTTTGCGAAATTAAAATTGAGTTGCTTCACTTGATTAAAATTAATACAGGATAGGGATTTATATGTATTAGATTAAATCTGAGTTTCTAAGACATTGATCTAAACATTTTGCACTAATAACTATACGTAACCACAATAACCTACTTTATAGTAATGTGTCAGAAACATTAACAACCCTTAATCACAATCAGAGTTTGAACAATCTCATACCCATAATGAGACATTGCCTGAAGAGAATTTCACAGTTTTGAGCATCAAAATCTAACCAGCATGTACGACTATACTTTCTCATATATGCAGTTCGAGTACCCCACAGATAAACTTACTTTTTCGAGCTGATTTGGCAATTTCACCATCTCACCAAATTCAATTCTACCCAATTTTAGCAAGCTTTTTCCAAAATAACAGGAAATACCCAGATGAGAAAAACAATCATAAACATAAACAAAAAAAAAAAGTTAAAGATGATATCTTGCAAAAGTTGATAGAATGATTCCAGAAGTATACGCAAAGAATTTGAGCAAAATGTGATGATAATATAAAGTAAGATACCCAATGAATTGAAACGTGCAAAAGTGGAAGAAAGAGAGAAGCATACCAACAACAGGAAGAGATTTACGCTGCAATGTTACTATAATCATATTGTTGAAACAGAGAAGACAGTCAGGACGGTCCAGTTTATTCATCCCCAACACCTTTATTTAGATTAGGTGTCCAAACTCTGGCAAGACGGGAAGACCTTATTCCATGCTGAAGACCAACTGCAAAATGAACCATATGAGTGACAAGAAGATAACGGATGAAGTTAGTTTCTAAATCAAAAGATAACTAACCATGGAGGATCCTAAATCACCAGTGTAGGCACATTCGCATTTGGCAAGCAACATATTATCATGAGTATTCCCACTGAGCACAACAAAAATGCTCATCAAACAAGGATAGAAAGTTGAAACAGGAATGAAATTCAAGACAGAGCAAAAAGCGCATAAAAAAAAGCTGTTACTTAGACTTGGGTATCCATGTTGGACACGGTTCCATATCTACATGTCCTACTCGGCTATTTTAAGAAAATTTGCCATAATTTTGGTTCAAATCTTAATGTGAAGTGTCCATAACCATGTCAGAGTTTAAAAATAAAGAACCGATACAGATACTTGAATTCAATGAAGTGTCCGAGTAGAGCATAAAAAATAAACAGCTTCAGAATTTAAGCTAAGAAGTTGATGCATGCAACAGTGCGTACCTCGCAGTAAGAGGACTGCTATAGAAATCCTTGATCCCCTTTTTCATCATGAGCACCAGCACGCTGCAATAACATGAATGGGAAACTAAAATTTAATGAAGGTTAACAACACAAACAGAAAACACCACTTTAACTCAATTATCAGACAACGATTTTTCCATATATTTTAACCAAAAAAAGTTGTGTATAACATATTTTGGCAATCAAGAAAAGGATCATAAAAGAAGCTAATTAAAGATACCTGAAATGTAAGCCCAGCAGTTCCGCTCCACTTTGGTCTTATAGGCCTGCTGAATTCAATGCCAGCTGTTAGCCTGTTACACGGCCAATGGTTATGTTACTATTGTCGGGTTGATTACCATTTACCAAAATACCAGGAGTTCTTGAATTCTGGAGGACCAGGAATAATCACAGGACCAAATAAACTTAGCAAGATAAGCAAATACCAATTTCTTCTAATAAGATAAATAAGAAGAGTAGCTTTATCACCTGAATCATAATTGATTGTTGAGTACGCTTATCATCATCTTCAATCCATGGGACTGTGTAATTTATCCGAAATATAGAGTCGATCTGTCCCCTCTCAAGTGAGACGTTTACTTTTTGATTCTTACCAAAAAGGTTTCTGTGAGAATATGCAAAGCTGCACCAAATTCAAGAAAATCCTTCTGTTACAGAATCATAGCACCAACAATGGCGAAACTAATCACGTTGAAATTATTGTCTTCTGGTAAATGGTTTACTAATTTCTTTCTTCAATTTCAAAATTTTTGTAACCACATTAAAGTAACCTAAACTATCTATGAAGTCCAAATCAGCAAAAAATCACTACAAACCATAAAGTCCAATACATTCACCCACCCAAAGAAAAAGATGTTCAAGACTTTTATATACATAAAATATGGAGAGTAATTAACTCCTGCGCTGAAGCAGCGATCAAGTTTAATTTTGAGCTCAATGCACTTGCCGAAAAATTTGCCAAAAGGGTGATCAGCATGATATTTCTGGAATGCCTTAATGATCTGCACGATACAATGAGAGTCTAAAGTCAATACCTCTGATCTTTTAAATGTGGGAGTGCAGAAGGGCTAGAATAACAGTAACCAAATTTGGATCAAACAAGCTATTTTACTGCCACCTCTTTCAAGAGAAAAATACTTGATTAGTTCAAAATGACACTAATTAGGGGGAAAAAAGAGATATTATATGATAGCGCGGGCAAAAGGAAAGAAGGATTTAGATTAAGTAGCATGAGAATATATAGATACAAATTAACATCCATAGACCACAGGAACTAAAAAATTACGTTGAACCATTGCAGATGCCAGATAGCAAAGAAAATGATTATTGACAGCCAGAAAAATACCACATTGCAAGTTCATTTAAATATACAGCACTGCACCTTTTAGTAGAAGGGATATAGAATACTCAATAACCAGCGTTAGTTTCCAGAACATACATAAAATCAAGATGCTAAGCTTTCTTTTCAACATTACGACAATTAGATGTCACAGACTCAATTCTAATGTTTAACTTACCTCACAGACTCATTGCTGCTGTAAGAAATCAACGACACCATCACCAACTGTAATTTCAAGGTTCAAAGTTATACACAAATAATACACCATCACCAACTGTAACACGCACTCATTTTTCCAGGAAAAAAAACTCCAACGATCATCTATTCAAACAACCCTCTCTCTCTCTTCTCCTCTTGATCAGTCAATCACCCAAAAAAACTCTCAAAATTCAATGCAAAAAAAAATCAAAATTGGTCCTCAATTAGAACTACATATGAACGAAAAGAAGAAATTGAAACCCGATTGTAAGAGAACACATGGCGAAAATTGAATAGAACCCTAGAAATGGAGCCGTAATTTAGGGGGAGAAAAAGTGGAAACAATAACGAAAGAATGGATGATGAAATGAC
Source organism: Beta vulgaris subsp. vulgaris (assembly GCF_026745355.1). NCBI lineage: Eukaryota > Viridiplantae > Streptophyta > Magnoliopsida > Caryophyllales > Amaranthaceae > Beta > Beta vulgaris. The sequence continues at coordinate 51,680,958 of NC_079208.1, read as the reverse complement.
GAAAAACATAACCTAAAGCAAGTAGGTCTGGTTTTGGAGAGAGAAAAAATGGGTAAGAAAATGAAAAAATAGAAGATGAATGAGAGAGAGAATGGTAAAAGGAGAAAAAAAAAGGAGGGGAAAGGAGTTACCTGTGAACCGGGAAACAACGTCGTTGAAGCTTCTCCTTCTCGACCACCACCGGCGGGTAGGCTTTCGGTGTTGAATGATTCGGCTTCAGCTGAAACAGAGTTTTGTCAGCTGAAAAAAAAAAAAGAGAGATGAAAACAATACCTAATTATACTCAGCGAAAACATCCTTGATAGTTGATATCCTCATCCATATCCATAATTTTTGCCATTGATGAATGTCTAAAAATTCCCACAATATCAAACCCTAAAAAGTTGACTAAAGAGTGAGAGAAACAAAGAGAAAGGGGAGAGAGAATCGGTTGGAATAGAAACACATAGTCAGACAGAAAGGAGATGGCTGAAGTAAGGAGAAGAATAATCGAGTGGCTGAGATTGGAGGAAGATTGGAGGGCTAAGATGTTAAGTTGCTTATAATAGTGAATTTCATCCTTTTGTGACTCATAACACTATTCAAAGGAATAGTGCTCAATTTCCAACTTTTTAAGGGTCTAAGATAAGATAGGTTGAATAAAATCTATGTTATGATAGACCTTTTTCTTTCTACGGGACTACAATATAGTACATCCTTATTTTTAAGATCGAACAACCTTTATACCTTTTATATTCTTGTAAAATATATTAAAAAGCATCAAGACTAATAAGCATTCAGAATTTAATTCTCAAACTAGTTTTTAGGTCTGAGATACGCCACAAATAGTTATATTTTTCATTTATCAAAATTTTACATCATAAAAATAACACCAGACAACGACTTGGTTTAATGGTTAAGAATTTAATATTGAGCATGAAGTCGCAAGATCAAATTTATATCACTCTCACAGATGGTTCGAACCATGCAATATTCTTGCTGGCACCAATCTTGCTGCATTCCATCCCTGCCCGGAGACTTCACGTTTGCTCTGTACTATGCTTCAGCACTAGAACGAGTAACCAAACTCCAAGGGAAATGCCTCCGCTGCACCATTGATTGACCGAACCCCGGGGCACTTGTTGCAAGGAGAGGAGTCTCTTGGCCAACCCGCTGGGTTCAAGGGGGGAAGCTAGGGGATCACAGGGGGGATTTGATCCCCTTTGCTCGCCACCTTGCCTGTGTTAGCACCGTTAAAACCGCAAGAGACCTGGAATGTCGCCAGGAGCAGCAAATTGTTTCTTTTCGTTTCTTCGTTTCCTTTCTGCGTGGGGGATGACCCGTGAGATTTCACCGGTTCGCTTGAGTTGCTCAACCGCCCCTTAGCCCGGTGCTCATAACGCGCTACGGAACCTAATCTTCCTTAGATAAGGAAAGACTGAGTTCTATCGGTAAACTCTTCCCCCCGCTCTACTAAAAAAATAACATCAACTTATCTGTCAGTCGTATCAGGTCTTCCCTTAGGAGGTTAAGGGGGGAAGCTAGGGGGTCACAGGGGAATTTGATCCCTGGCCTCTTGACTTGCTAGGTTGAAATATGGTGTGTTATAGTTTCTCCAATCGGCTATCATGTGGATTACTTGGAGTAAAACCCTCTAAGAGAGAATGTCACGTGGCACTATTTCTAGCTCAAGAAAACCTTTTGATATATTAAAGTTTTTAGACGAGGACGATACTCTGAGTTACTAACATCTAAGAAAAAAATATAACAAGACATTCCTATCAAAAGAACGGTACTACGTGGCACTTTTATCAAGTTTCTAATACACATGTTTAAAATCTCATTTAAAAATATCAACAATGTATAGTTAATAGGACTTGCACATATGACCATTGAAACAGAATGTGAGAATTTAACCATTAATCTAGTACAATTTCAATGCTTAATGTTTCAAAGTAAAAACATAATCAAGTTTTATAATTATATGTAATTATAAGACATAGACAAGCTTTTTAATCTTTAACACTTTTATTAAGTAATAATATTATCTTACCCCAATTCCATTGAGTTTATCCCCAAATTACTTCGAAGTTTTTTTAAACAACTTATCATGCCATAACGTCTATTTTTCAATTTTGCACTACACTGAATATGACGAAAAACTAATATAAAATCAAATATTAAATTTATGAATAATAATATATTTGATAATTGTAATTGACTCGGGGCGTTACCTGGGCCAAAATACTAGTTATAATGTTAAAAATGTCATCCAATGTTGCATAGTTTATTGGTTAGAACATTAGTATATTAACTTGAGATTACATGGTCGAATCTTATATGGAGCATGTTTCTATTTTTTTTAATGTGCATCATGATAACATGGAATGAAACAACTAAAAGTAAAGTGTTAAGTGATGTGTAGACTTGCTTAAGAACGATTTTTAATATATTAATATAGATATTGGCCCTTTTTGACAATTAGCGGATAGTTGTTAGCTTATAGTCATTAGCTTATTTGACTAGCTGATTGTATTAGATGTTTGTATAAAGGTCTTTGGTAAGTAGCTGATAGTTGATTGCTACATTATCGTGTAAAATGACCAATAAGGACATGTGCATAATATATTTTAATACTTGTTATCATTTATTAATGTAATTTTTAACAACTTTAGGATATACATGTAATTGCTCCACTCATTCCCAAACCTATAATGTCAATAAGTTCCTCCCCCTAACTTTTCAAAAAGAGCTTTTTGGACTCAATAAGTCAATTGAAATCTAAATTTACCAAACACTCACGTTAGAGATTAACTAGTCAAATCCTCGAATATGACTTGAAATCTCTAATTTTTTACCAACACCTCTTTACCAAAAAAGACCATTGCCAAATTTTTTAACCAACATAATGGGGAATAATAAGAGCTTTCTTGGCACTGAAACTCCGAAGGCCCAACACTGGGTTAGTTAGAAGAGCTTCTCTTTATTCACTTCGAACCTCTATTAGGCCCATGCTCTAGATTCCACCTAACATCGTGCCTATATTGTTGTTGGGCTTTGTTGCAGATGTATAATGAGTTGTGTGATCCATGACTATTAGTTTATTTATGACGGGATTACTTATTAGTCCTTGTAGATTGAAATGAACATTCATAGGCAAGGCTCGTATTTTCAATCTTTTGGGTTCAACAAGTCCAAGTAGCAAATGGCTTATTAGATGATACTATGAGTTTTGTGATGTGTTAAAAAAATTGACGAGTAATGATATATGATTGTGACCAATTTACATGTGATGTGAAATTAGTATGTAAAGATATTAGTAAAAAGAATGAATAACAAGTCTCTGCATACTCCATCCGACCGCAAACAAAAGTCCCATATACTATATATGTCAGTCCTCAAATAATTGTTATATTGACATTATATGACAATTAGCGCATAGTTGATCTGACTAGCTGATTATATTAACTGATTTGTATAGAAGTGTTTCGTAAATAGCTGAATGCTACATAATTGTGTAAAATGACCAATAAAGATATGTGTATAATCCATTGTTATGCTTTTTTTTTTTTATCAGGAAAGATACTTAGTCCGAAGAACAACCCCTGCTAGGCTACTAGCCTGCAGGGCACACCAGCTCAAAGGCTAGGGACAAGGCTAAACAGTCCGAAATTAAATGCCCAACATATTGTAATACTCTGAGTAATACTCTAGAAGTCAAGGTGGTACTCCACTAAGCTACCACCTCTCCCTCCCATTGTTATGCTTTATATTATATATTAATGTAATTTTCAAAAACTTTAGGATGACCCACCCAAACGGCTCAACCCAAGTGATGTGAGTCCCTTTACTAAATAACTTAATCTCTCTCACTTTCTTTCCTATTACTTCATCCGTTTCAATTTAGTAGTGACGCTTTTTATTTTAGGAAGTTTCAATTTAGTTGTGACTTGTGACACTTTCATTTTAGGTAATAACTTCTCTGTATCTCTTATATCACATGGAACCCTTTTATTTTCTTTCTCTATCTATCTCCTCTCCAAAAACTGTCTAAGAATCCATGATTTTAAAAGTATCACAACTAAATTAAAACGAAGGAAGTATATTATTTGAGCCTCTCACTAACACTCCTCTTACTAAATTAATTTTATTTTCTTATATCCATCCAAAAACCTATACTACCCTACTATCAATTCTTAACATGTGTGGCTAAACCTAAAAGGACAATTAATTAAAGATGAAGAGAGTGTTATAATTTGCTTTCCATCAAAAGACCAATCAACAATTTTTTTTAGCATAACAACAATAAGATTGTAGTGAATATATCTTTCAATTTTTAGTTGAGGTCACGAGTTGAGGCTTTACAATGACCATATATGTAATTTCTTTTAATTGTATGAAGTAGAAGTAGAGTAAGGATTATTGAGAGAGGAAGAATGTAAAAAAAAAAATTACTTTGTCAATGTTTTTTTTTTTTACTTTTTTAAATAATATATATAGATCACAAACTTTTGAAAGAGGCGGGCCACACCTTCAATTAATGGTGTGGCCATGCCTCCCTTCTCTCACCCCCCCCTCTCACTCCCCCTCCCCTCTTTCTCTCATTCTTTTTTTCTTTTTCTTTTTTTTTTCTCTTTGACGCCTCTCATTTTTCTTATTTTTTTGCCTCATTTTCTCTCTCCTCTTATTTTCACTATTTTTTTTCCTATTTTCTCTCTCTCTCTCTTATTTCCTCTAGAATTTTACCATTAACACATTGATAAATAAGGACGTGGCCACTAATAATAAGTCCAAGCTAGGCCTTATAATGATGCTCGTGTCCCTCTTAAAAAAGCCAAGCGTGAATCCTTTTTGGATAACCCTATCTGAATGTACGTGTAACCCTTATTATTTGTAACCTTATTTTAAGATACGAGGAACCCATTACTTCATAATAAGTAACTATTATTATTTGTACTCTTATTTTATCATACGAGTAACCCATTTATTCTATAAGTAACCCTCATATATTTTTCAATGACCCATTATATTATAAAAGTAACCTCATTAGTTATAAAAGTTACCCTAGTTACATGTTTGAGTAACCTTATTTATTTGTTCGAGTAACCTCATATATTCGCAAAAATAACTCTAATTATTATATAATAGCTTGAAATATTTATAGAAAGTAATCATAAGAAAGGTACAAGTAACCCATTAATTAGTTCATAAAAAGTATCCCCATTATATATTTAAAGTAATCTCATTTATTCATAAAAAGTAAAACGCGTTGCTTTTCAATGCTAAGGTGTTACTTTTAGTGAATTAGAGATTACTTTATCGAATGCTAAGGGGTTATTTTATTGATAGGGATTACTTTTATAATGCTAAGGGGTTACTTTTACTGAAAGTATATGTTACTTTTTGTAACTATAAGGGGGTTACTTTTTTATAAATAGGGGTTACTTTTACTATAAATAGGAGTTACTTTTACTGAAATTATAAGTTATTTTTTGTAATTGTAAGGGAATTACTTTTAATATAATAGGGTTACTTTTATATAACTAGGGTTACTTTTTGTAATGTTAAGGAGTTACTTCTACTAAAAGTAGGTGTTACTTTTGTAATTATAAGGGGTTACTTTTATTGAAATTATGGGTTACTTTTTAATTATAAGGGGTTACTTCTACAGTAAATAGAGGTTACTTTTTGTAATTATAAGGGGTTACTTTTGTAATTATAAAAGGTTACTTCTACAGTGAATAGGGGTTACTTTTTATAATTATAAGAGGTTACTTTTACTGAAACTAAGGGTTGCTTTTTGTCATTATAAGAGGATACTTTTACTGAATTGGAGGTTACCCCCCCTCTCCTTCTTCCTTCTCTGTAATTTTTGAAGTCGAAGAGAGAGAAACCAACAAACAAACAAACTGTCGAAACCCTAGCTATGGCGAAACAACTTTTTGCTTCTTCTCTCGCAAACCACTACATCTAATATATCTTCAATGGCGGCAACTCACTCCACGACGCACATTAGCATCAATCGTAGCTTCCCTCCTCCTTCAATCTCCATTTCTCTCGCCCTCCTCCAATGTCTCTCCTCTCTTCTTCCCTAGTAATCTCCATCACTCTTTCAAAAAACCGAATCGCGGCCTCTTAAACTGCAGAGAATGAGTGTGACTCGATCATCGGAACCGAGTTGTAGCGAGTCTTCAACTTGGAATTTCGACCCGGTGTTGAGTTGCAGGTTTCATTATAGATGAACCAAATTTTCCGATGAAGCTGCCAATGAGTGAAGCGTGGCCGACGAAGAACGACGACGGTTGTGGCTTGGGGAATTTGACGACGCCGTTGGAGGAGAGAGAGTGGTGAGGAGATAAAAGAAGTGGAAATTGGGCGGTTGGAGATAGAGAAGAGGAGGAATTGGTTTGGAGAAGGAAGAGCTACAGGGAAATGTGTGGCCGCACGGTTTAAGTTCTGTGTGGCGTGTTGCGCACAAAACGGACCGAATATAGATATATGAGTTATATACCTATAACAAACATTTATACCACTCAGATAATAGAATATTTTACTTTATAAGATCTCACATACTAATCAAGGACCTTTAATTTAGGTCCAATTGTATGGCTTCTTATGTCCTATCTCCCACATGAGAGACCACGGTTCAAATCTTGGTGGAATCAAAATTTTAATATTGTTGGGGGGAGGCCGGGGGGGGGGGGGGTTGTCTTATTGGACCTTTGGATGAGTGACCCTGTATGAGGACAGCCCAAAGAAAATTCATCTTATCACGAGTTTCCGAAAGGGTTCTAAAAAAAACACACATACTAAATACAGGGTGTTTTTAGCTCGAACTGAATTCGACGTCAACCATGATGATTAGTATGCATTATGCTTATGCACCATAGTTCATAGAGCGTTCATTAGAGACTACCAAGCCAGTCTCAGCCTTTCAAGGTTCACAAGTAGTGATGATGAGTTCCAATGAAACAAAGTTATTTCAGTCACTATTTTATAGAAATGAAAAGATACATTCATGAGTGAATGTGTTTTTCATCAATAGCTGAGAAACTTCTTTTAAAATTTAAAATGAAGTTTTCTCAAATTCTAGATACACTTTAAAAGGCGAGACTTATAAGGTCCACTTATTAAAAATGAATCACATATTGGCCATAGAAAGAGCAATTATTGGTTGTTTGTATTACTGAAACAGTTACATGAAACAATAATATTTGACCAACTAGGCCCCCTTTCACCAGTTTATCAGGTAAAAGTTGGCACCAATATTGCAGCAGAATCATAATAACCCCAAAATAAATAAGAAAAATCACCACCCAATCATGCAGTTAATAAATTTATGGATAGCTATGAAGTATGAACACTATTATATAAACTCATCACCTTTAACAACAGCTTTAAAAAGCTAGTATAATTGCCCATGTTTTTGAACTACTACACAGTTCATAGTTTTTGAACTATGAATAGTTTCAAACTTCAATTGCCCATGTTATCTTTCCCTTCTGATGTTCTCAATTTGGTGTTGTGGACCTCCTCTTGTCTTCTGGTGTTTTCAATTCACTAGTTCTTTTGCTCCAAAGCCCCATCATTATTCAATGTAATTTTTTAGAAGACATAATCAAGCACCTCTACTTTTTCCTTTTTCTCTTTGTCCAAAATATTCTTAATGAATAAACTATAGTTAGATTTAAGTAAGAAACACATCAACATTTCAACTCTTATTAGTTGCCTATTTGTCAAGTAAGTAGCCAAACGTATGAAAGTTGTTGGAAAAGAAATGCCAATGACTCTTTTTGACATTTACTTCAATCTATCTCGTCAACTTTTTTTAAAATATATAGAGCCATAAAAACAATATTATGGAGACAAAATTCGATCTCAAGACTTTACAAACTACGCTAGATTCTACCCAGACATATTTTGGTTGCCCTAGTGTTATTTTTTTGGTCCCCTAATCTACGCTAGTACTGATACTAGCTCTTCACATGCATTGCTAAATGCTAAGCCGGATGATGCGTTTTTGCTTTTCAGCAGATGCAGCCAACCAACATAATCATCTACAACTTGCTACTGCTACTGTGCTACACTGCTACACAGTACACACCTTCAAGATTAGTACTAATATGCACAAAAAACAAGGTCCATCAAACAAAATATAAGACAGTAGAAGCAGAAACTACAGTTATTTGTTTTTATCTATGTTTTGTTTTTGCTGTCTCTTCTAGGAGTACTAATGTTTTACTATACACCAAAAAGAGAAGCTTGCATTATTTATACTAATGCTGACATGCATCATACTTAGCACCTCTATATATAATTACAAAATTAATATACTAATATTATTGCAGATTCTCTTACAAGTTACAACAACAAGGATCCTCCTCCTCATTCACTTGTTTTCTGAAGTGGAAAACACCCTGCAGAGATGCTCATAATAATACTCACACTTGAACTCTTTTTTTTCTTTTTCTTTTCTGAGTACACCAAACTTCTATAACTTTGAGCCAAAAAGTAATAGTTTTAAAAAGTTGCAGAAGACAAAAAAAATGATACAAAAATCTACAGTGGCTGCTGCATTGTTACAACTAAAGGACTAGTCACAGTATGTTTCCCATCAGACCATATTATTGATCCACTTTTTGTGATGGAGGATCCGGCTGATAGTTTTATGGCTTCTACTTGAACCCGAACTAAGAAGTTGAGTTTCTGCCCGACCCGTCTAAAGCTTAGCTCCTCGGGCTCTACGGTCACGAGTGTGCCCGTGGGTGGATGGATCTTGACCCGATAAACCGAGTCCGGATCCCCTACATTAGTGGCAATCCGGATGGAATGACTAGACATCTTATGTTTTCCATATTGTAGAAAAACATATGACAATGAAGGGTAATTCAAGTTACCCACATGACCCGCCCGTTTCGCGCCCCGGCAATCAGCCTTTTTCCGGGATATTAGCTCAATGTTGTCAATAGTATAATTGGAGTTGCAAAGAAAGTCTATGTAGTCATAAGTTGTAATGTCATACACCAAACCCGGGTCCATGGCCTTTTGAGGGTGGACATGGCCCGCCCCGAAATCCATCACCGTACCCTCGTTGCCACTAGACTCGTCCTTCATGACACCGCCTTGGTTGTCAATGGTGTAGGCCGTCGTCATCAAGGCGGACCGAACAGCCGCCGGGCTCCACTCAGGGTGGGCCGCCTTCAACAACGCCGCAAGGCCCGAAACATGCGGGCACGCCATCGACGTACCCGACAATATATTAAACTCAGCCCGCCGCCTGTCCACCGCCAGGCCCGACGGGCCAACTCGCTCGGTCCAAGAAGCCAAGATATTCAACCCGGGAGCAATCAAGTCCGGCTTGAGTATCTCCGGGGTTTCCGGGTTAGGTCCTCGGGCCGAGAACGCGGCCACCACAGGAGCAGGCCGCACCCCAACCCGAGTCCCACGGAATATTATAGACGCCGTTGGGCCCGAGGAAAACCTCTTCAAATTATCCGCAATGTACCTGCGGATAACATCGCCGTTGGCGGAACCAACGGCGATAGCGGGTAAAACATGGCAATCAGCCACTAAACCTTCTCCATCAAAAACAGCATTAGCAAGAATCATACCAATTCCACCAGCATCTTTCACTACTTGTCCTTTAGCAACTCTAGAATTAACCCCTCTATCACACAACACAATCTTCCCTTTAACTAAATTCGGATCCAACGAACCATCCAAACACAACGAAGCCGAATATCCCTCCCCACCTTCTCCATCTCCTTCCCTACTACCCGCATACACAATCGAGTACAATTTCCCGGGCTCAAGCCCGGGCCCGTTATAAACACTCACCCCACTAACCCTCCTTCCATTCCCCAACACAACTTCTGCAGGAAAATCCCTATCAATTGATCCAGCACCAACAGTTGTCACCCATGGTGCCACATTCGTAACCGACAGCCCGCCGGGCCCACCATTACCCGCCGACGCCGACACAAATACCCCATTTTGTACAGCTCCAAAAGCAGCAATAGCTATAGAATCAAGATAATATGGAACAACTACTCCTCCAACTGATAAAGAAATAACATCAACTCCATCTTTAACCGCCTCATCAAATGCTTTCAGTATATCAGAGTCATAACACCCTGACGTCCAGCATACCTTATATATAGCTAGTCTCGCTTTCGGGGCCATCCCGGCCGCAACACCCTTAGCGTAGCCGAGGGTATCGGCCGGGAATACGTACCTCCCAGCGGCAATAGATGCCGTGTGAGTCCCATGTCCGTCGGAGTCCCGCGAAGAGCGGAACTCCGTAGTAGCATTCATTTTACCGTTAGTAGCCTCATACCCTTCGTAAAAAAATTTGGCGCCAATAATCTTTTTATTACACTGGAAATCACGTGGGCAAAAGCCACGCCATTTTAATGGGATAGGGCTAAGATTACGATCGTTAAAGCTTGGATGTTCGGGCCATATACCGGTGTCGAGGACACCGATTACGAGGTCCGACCCAAAATCAGATTCCTCGAGTAAGGAGGTGGTGTTGGATCTAGTAGAGGTGGATTCGAGGCCAAGGAAGAGTGGGGATCGGGTTGTATGGATAGACCGGAGCTGTTCCGGTATAAGTGAAAGAATGTGGGGTTGTTTGGAGAGGAGATTGGCCTCGGAGTTAGTAAGGTGGGCGGAGAAGCCATGAAATACGGTGTCGTAGGTATGAAGGATTTGTTTAGTAGGGTTTGAAGAAAGAGAGTTTAAGGAAGATTGATACCAATGATGGTGTGTAGGAAATATAGATGGTTTAGCATGGTTGTTAACTCTAATAATGAAGGTTCTTTGTTCTAGTTTAGAGGAGGTTGGGAAAGAGTGTGTTTGTATGGAGATTTGGAGGAGAGAGAAGATGAAGAAAAAGAAAGGTATAGAGGTTGGCATGTTTTGGAGTAAAGAGATGGTGGTGAGTGGGAAAATTGGGTTTATATGAGGGAATCTTAATTGTTATGTGAAATGAGATGGAAAGTAGTACATTTAGTAGAGTGTGAGAGTGAAGTGGGGTGGGGGGTTGAGTGGGATTGTTTGTAGATGACATAAAGAAATTATAAAAGGGAATGGGAGGTGGGATCATATGTTGTTGTTTTACTTAATTATCTTAGGTTGGCTCCAACCATTTCAGTTTCGAATTATATGTATTATTACATTGTCTTTTTTTAAATTTGAGTATATTTGTTAGTGCTATAGAATTGTGTACTTATTTGTGCTATAGCTCATACTTAGGTTGGAAATCAAAGTTAGACTACTGTCCTATTCTTTTGGACTTATTTTCAGTTCAATACATTTCAGTTAATTTCAGTTCAGTTTAATTTCTCTTAGTCCAAAAGAACGGAGTCTACTTTTATTTTTCGTGAGATGCAACATCTAATTATTTTGATTCACTCACCAACAAGGCAAATGCGTCCATGTATCAAAAGCCTTTTTCATCCATGTAATTGTCACTGCTCTTTTTACTATTGACAGGTTTTTGTGGATGAGGTCTTTCCTTATCTTTCCTCTCTATTTTTAGGTATTGCTCTAGTTAATTGGACTAAACTCTAAAGTATTGTACGTGATGGTTGAGGTCTAACTGGATTACATGCATATATAAATATAGGTCTAGGAATTGGGGTTGGCTCAGATGGTGAGCTTTCCATCTTCCCTAGCTAGGCCTAGGGTTCAATTCCTACCCCAAGTATTTACTTGAGATTTACGGGGAGAGGGAGTTGGGGGTGTCTGGCTTGTAATGGGCCTCTGAGTGGAGGCCCTATGTGAGGGCAGCCCATACGGAGGAATTTTTCTTACCAATTTTTACAAAAAAAAAAATATAAATATAGGTTTATACAACATTTTGTCAACTAGTGGTATAAAGATTTGTAGTTTGAACATCTTTCTATAGTTTGTTTTTTTGATTTGAGTATTGTATAAATACTTTTGACCTTTTGGCCGGGTTAATTGGACTAAACTCTAAAGTGTTGTACGTGATGGTAAATGAAAAAATGAAAATTTTGACACGATATATGTATCTATATTTCCAAGCATCTGCTGCTTTCTAAACTCAAAATAGGCATATCAATGTACGATAAATAATAAAGTAATACTATTCCTTTCCATTTTATATCTTTACATAAATTAAATTATGAATATCAAGTAATTTAGTTACTAAGTTTAAAAGGTATTCGAATCATGAGATACTCAAAGATAGTATCAAATCTATATTATTGTGATTTATGACTCCTAATTATCCAAAAATAATATTAAGCATGGGTTAAGTATAATAAGAATTAATACTAGCTAATAAGTTTCCTCCTCAATATGGTTTGAATATTGTTTGTCCATAAGACCCCCAACTAGTGAAAAGCAAATGTATGTGGAAAGGTTCTCAGTTTCTTGTTGCTTAATTTTAAAAATGAGTGTGAATATTTTTCAATTTACTTTATGTAAGAAGCAAAAGTTTATAAAATCCGGTATCCGTGTTATATATCCAACTAACCAAGAGTAGTGATGGCCACTGGTGCGGGCTGGGCGGGCCGGACCGTGGGCTGTAGTGGGCTGGGCTGAGATTTCACTGCCCAGGACCGGACCGTGAAATTTATGGGTTGGGTGGGCTGGTCCACGGGCTGAAAAATCTTGGCCCACACCGGTTTGTTACCGGTTTTCACGGTTTGGGAAGCGGTTTTGGCGGTTCGTGGATCTAGTGGGCTGGACCGGGCTGGTGGGCCGGCATGAGATTTTCTTTTTCAAGATTATTTGATCATTGAAATTATTCATTATTGTTATATAAAATCTTTAAAATGAATAAATATATATATAATTATTAGAATTAATGAATAATTTCATTATTTTAAAATATGATTGAATTATAATATATTCAATTTGGTTAAAATATATACAATTTGATTAAAATATACACAATTTAGTTCAATAATAACTTGAATTGGGCTGGTCCGGTTCATGGGTTGGGCTAGACCGGTTTCGTGGTCCGGATTAGGAGATTTTAGTAGCGGGCTTTAGTGGGCTGGGCTCAAGAAATCTGGCCCATGGTCCACCCACCAATTTCACGGTTCAAGCTGGGTTGGACCGGGCTTTTTGCGAGCCCAACCCACACGGCCCACGAGGTGGGCTGGGTTGGATGGGCTGGATTTGGCCGCACTGTTGGCCATCTCTAACCAAGAGTCTAATTTGCACAGTGTGTGGCTCACCATCTTTTCGAAATGAACCATAAAGAATGAATTCTTCTTTTGTGCTTTTGATCCACTGTGTTTAAGTATGGAAGAATTGGCTCTGTCTGCTTCTCCTGACGTCACTAGAATGTTTTTAACAGCTAGTTAATCTGATAATACAATATAATAGTTATAAACTTATAATTGCTAATGTATTTGCTCAGTTCGTCTTGAGAGTAAATAATTAGATAATAAACTAGAAGACAATAAATTCAGTGTATCCTATCTTGTGTTAGAATTTTTTATGCTATTACCTCTTCTTTGATTCTTGATGAAATTCGGGGTAGGAGAACTTTGGCTTACTTTAACTGAGAATATTCTTGTCAAATACACGGGTGTGATTATTAATTAGTCACAATTTGTTATGTTTGTTTCCCTCGGGCAGATGTGTACGTCTAACATGTGACTATGTGAGCACATATGAGCATCTATTATGATAAGCTAGAGACCAAATTTCAACCATCATGCCAAAAATCTTCTGCCAATAACATTTTCAAGTTTTAATTAGGTAGGGATGTCAAAGGAGAAAGGTCCATCTACATCCATTTCTATTTTATAAATTCATATACATCCCTATTCTATCATTATGATAGATACAAAACCCGAACCATTTCCTGATGGGTATATGATGATACAACCAAATCTATCCCCTGATGGGTATATGATAATGGCAACCGAATCCGTCCCGTGATGGATATATGATATTTTTTTCACATCGAGAAAGCTTACAATTGGGAAACAAAACATATAGATGCTAAGAGAAGGAAGTTGGGTTCTCCTGACATAATTGGCGAGATCGTGGACCTTCTGGAATTGCGAGCGACGCACCTTAGTAATACAACACCACTGAAAAGTCTTACCAATTGAAAGGATGTCCTTGAAAGTCTATTGGATTGACACAGGTTGCGCAGTAAGAATCGTTAGACCATGGACTACAAATTCTCAATCAGTGCTTATGATTGGCGACCTACTGATAGCCTTGACTTTGTGCCCACACTAAGGCATCGGGACATGCCTGAGCTTCAGCCATAAGTGGGGAGTGTGCATAGACGAAGGTGCCATGTCCTTTGTGGTGCCTGATTGACAAGTTTTGAGCCACCCAGCCAATACCAACTACTGGGGTATTGGCCTTCCACGGAGCATCCACTTGGATGTGCACCTCGGGAATGCCTTTAAACAAAATGCCAAGATTTGCCATAATAAACCCTTGGGGAGCAAGGGGACCTTTCGAAGGCACATAACGAAAATCCGATTTTGAGAGAAAAGATAGATGTTGCTGAAGATATTGTTGCACAAGATGTCGAATGGTCTCAATGGTTGATATTGTTGAAAATTTTGTCGTTGCGACTACACCAAATAGCCTAGAGAGTAGCAATAAAGATAGGGAGACGATCACCAGCTAGCCCATCCTGCTGGCGAAAATAGAGAATCCATGCTATGAGCCAATCTTTGAAAGGAATGTAGGGCGCAATAGAAGAATTTATACCCAACTGACAAGTGCGCTAGGCACCAGAGACAAGAGGACAAAGAAGGAGGAGGTGTTGGAAGTCCTCAATTGCACTCGTGCAAATTTGATAATGATCATATATAGCAATACCTCGAAGCGCAAGGTTTGAGGCATCCGCCATACTATTATGTCAAAGTTTCCACATGAAATTTTTTTATTTGGGCATGATTTGCAAACACTACAGAATTCGAAAAACTTTTGAAACTAGAGGGGGGTTCATGCTGCAGATTTCATTTTTTCTAAGAAAGAACATAGTAACCAGCTTTGGTTGTGTATTGGCCTGACGCTGTAAAAGGCCAATATGGAGTATTCGAAGGTTTTGTGCATGTTCCACATTTGGAGGGGAGAGACCCCATTGAATGATAGGATTTAAATGGTCCGTTGTTGGTTGGGGGGGGGGGGAACCCAAAAGCAGCCTTCCTCGTAACTCATGCCTCAGTCATGGACCAAGTTGATAGGGGATGGAGATGGAGCCAATTGCCCGGCCCAGCCTCATCATGTGGCCCTGAGGGCGGGTTCTAGTCCATCCTTGCTGCACTAAAGCCTCAAGAGTACCTGGAGCAATAGCAGGGATCGCAAGCATAGTAGGAGGGTGAGAAAAGGTAGTATGAGTATCAAACCTATTAGCCATACCTGATGAATGCGGAATTGAAAGATTCTGCACTATTGGAGACGTTCCAAAAAGGCGCTCGAAAAAGATTCTGCATTGTTGGCCCATGAGGTAATTCCCAACCTACGAAAAAAGATTACGCGAGCCTTAAGGGGGCCTAGAATGTTATCTTGAGCACTGAAAGTAGGAAGGCGCGTGGGGTGAAGGGGAATAAAATTTTCCATTGCCCAAGAAATATTGGGCCGTATTACACCATAAGTGGGTTCCTGAGACCCAAAGCGTCGACCTGAAGAGGGAAAAACTTTTCGAGGCCTAGTAACTTGGGTTGGTATGGCCCTCGGACTCACGGAACGGTGGGGTTATTGGGATAGGAGGGGAGATCCGAGGGTTCACTAAATACCCCATTATCCTCATATGAACTAGAATCCACAACATGCACCTCAAATGGCGTTGTGCGAACTGATATGCGTCATGAGCTGGAACAAGTCGGGTCCAAACATTAAATTCATACCTCCATGTTCAAACTCACTAAACCTATGATGAAGAAGATGATGAACGTCATAAGCAGACATTGGGAAGTGTGATGCCCAACACAGCAACCACATTGTTTGCAAAATTTAAACATGCCCTCGTACCTAAAATACACCCAAACAACTTGTCCATCGCCAGGCGATCGAAAATAGTTTGGGATAAGTGGCCTTGAGAGATCAATCGCCAATTTTGCTCGGAGGAACGCCTCGGCAGGAAGACCCGGTCCTAAATCTTCAACAATTCCGACGAAACCCACATGCGACAATATCCGCACGGTCCACTCCGAATCAAGAAACCGCCAGAGGAGGTTGTGGATCTGTACTCGCCATACTAAAGTTGAAATTGAAGGGACTTGATTTGGAAAACTAGATCTAAAGGTTATAATCTTAACATCGATGTTGGTAGTATGTTGACGGAGTATAGCATCCCGATCTCTCGAATTCTGGCACTCGAAAATATAATAATTGTCGGTTCTGAGCACCCGAATTGAGCCTCGAGTGAACCAGTGGTTATTAACGATGCTAGTAACGAGGCTGGTGTTGGGGGGTGCCATATCAAAAAATCGGCTCATCACCGAGTGGCTCCAGTTAATGTTGGGAAAATGGTTATTAGCGTTTGATGGGGGTTTGGATTAGGACACCCATTCTCTTAGTGATGGGACGAATGTTCATATCATCACTATTACTTGTGTGTGTACCACATGAAGTCATGGTGAACTATATATAGGTTTGGCTGGTAATTAATATTCATTAGAAAAGTGGTTGCGAACGGAAATTTGGATAGTACTGGTAACTTAGCTTTTCACCTAAGATGAAAGAGTATAAATACATGAAATTAATTAAAGAGAGGAACGAATTTACCGTACAAGTACCATTGATTGTACAAATATTATCTCTGTGTCTCTTTTCAAAATCTAACCATAATTCTTTTCGAATTGCGATTTTTATTCATTGTACAACATGAGATCAATAACATGGATAGATTAAGTAGGGGGCGATCTACGAAGTAACATGGGGTAGCATATGCTACCCCTAAAAAGAATTTCTTAAAAAAATTGTTTGGGAGAAAAAAGAATAAGAAACGAGAAATACACAAAATCTAGCAATGTGTTACTGATGAAATACGCTTGTTGTGGTTTTAAACCGAAGTCAGTGTCGGTGGTAGAAGACAAGAGGTTGCAGGTTCAATTACTTGTGTAACATTTTGTTGTTTTTATTTATCTACTTTTAATCATTCTTTTTTTTTGTTTACTTTTTTTTACTTTTTTCCCTTTTTCCTTTTTCTTTAATTCCCTCTATGCCCTAATCTTTTCTATCTTCTACAATTACAATTGTAAATTTAAGCGATATAATACCTTCATATCACAACAAACTTTATTGTAACTATAGTTGTCTTTCATTATATTATAAATACATTACACTCTCCTACTTTTGAATAAAAAAGGTTCAACCTTTTATAAATCACATATTATAAAGAGAATCTTCTTGGATATTTTTTTTCTGATAAAGTATCTATGTATTTTTTTCATTTTCTACACTTTATTCTGAATATTTTTTTCCTTTCAAATTGTAGCTTTGAATTTTTTTAATTATTCTATAATGTATCCCTCTTGTTAAATCAACGTTAAGTTTTTTATTTTAGTTCTTTAGACTTACATTATAAAACAGAGAAATTTTTTAGGCTCTAAAAGAGTTGGATACGATAGAATAGTAGGGTACCTAGAGTTTTATGGGAAGAACTCTCATAATGTAAGTCTAAAGAATATAGTATTATGAACCATATAATAATATAGTTTAGTAATTTTAAAGGGTTATAAGTGTAGTTTAACATTAATTATGTTATAGTATTATGAACCGTTATTTGCTTAGTTATTTCATGCTAAATTGACTGAAAAATTCTGACTCCGCCACTGAGATCAAGTAGAGTGATCAATCATCACGTGGAGAGAAAAGAAAATAAAATGCATATGTCAACTTTGGGATAGATAACAGTGGTTATAAATAAGTGTTCACTCGAATACAAAATATAACACTTTTCACTAAAACTGTTATCTTTAATGCTTTTGTTTCTCCATCTTATTAGTCTTAGATAATAGTGATATTCAACCAGAATTTTGTAAAATAAAACAAAACATCCATTAAATTTATATCTTATCTTTTTTTTTTTTTTGAGGGGAAAAGTAGCAAATATATTAACTCAAGGACAAATTGTCCATCAAAACATAGGGAGCCACCTCCGGAGGACAATGGTTCTCCTAAATCTGTTCAACCCCAAAAGGGATGAGCTTAGCTAGATGATGTGCTACATAATTCCCATCGCGTTTAACATGCGACCATAAAACAGAAGAAAAACAAACACAAGAGGATAAAATGTGAAGAGGATAATATCTATACTGACAGAAAAATAGCATGCTTAGAGAGGCGATTAATAACAACTTGACAATCCGATTCCAGGATGACCTTTTGCAGGCCATATCTTTTGCCCAACCTCACAGCCATTTCAATGGCTTTAGCTTCTGCAATTTCAGGAGCCCAATACGCTCTAACTCGACGTGTGGCAGCAAAAACTACATCACCATTTGACCTTCGAGCTATGGCACTAATTCCCACCCATCCTTCGACAGCGAGGCATGCGTCAACATTAATTTTCGTGACACCTGCAGGGGAGCAAGCCATTGGCGTGGGCTGCTACCTGAAGCATTCTTAATCACTTTGTAAATGCGCCCAGCATACTTATCATTTTCTTCCACCAATCGTGAGACACGTCCCAGCAATACAACATGTGGCGTGATTTTGTTGTTGAAAATCAATCCATTTCTCGCTCCCCATAAACACCATGCCAAGTAAGCTCCTCTAATTTTTATTTTATTATCCAAGCTGCGCCACCTTGCTAATGTATCACACATAGAAGCAGCAGGGTCATTATCAAGCAACACATGACAACCACTATCAATCCACATATCTGCAAGCTTAGGACACTCGAAAATTGCATGATTCTGCGTTTCTATCATACCACATCCCGGGACATGAATCATCATCCGTCATGTGACGGTATTTAAGCAAGCTACGGACAGGAAGAGAATTGGTACAAAGTCGCCAGAGAAAGTGACGAACCTTGGGACTGACCTCCATACTCCAAATATCCACCCAAGATTGGTGAAAATTATCAAGATTTCCACCTTTCCCGATCATATAGGCCGTCTTCACAGAGTAATTAGCATCCTTTGTAAATGCCCATGTAAGTTCATCCTTCACCGGAACCGAACTAAGAGGTGTGCCGAGAATACACCTAATGTCCCTCTCATTAAAGCAAGAATCAAGAACATCTGTTCTCCACTCCATACTCTCTACATCAATCAAATCACTTACCATAGTTAAGTTAGGATTCTTCTCACTCGAAATAAAGCGACCATTTTCATCAACTATCCAAGGATCATCCCACACTCTGATTTGGTCCCATTCCCAACTCTCCACACCACTCCCTCTTTAACAAGAGCTTTCGAACTCCAAATACTACTCCATGAATAACTACTTGAATAACCAAGAGGGCATCCAAGAAATCACAATTAGGGAAATATTTAGCTTTCATCACTCTACCAAAAAGAGAGTTAGGCTCACGAATTAGTCTCCATGCCTGCCTTCCTAACAACGCATCATTAAAAACTTTGAGATCTTTAAAACCCATGCCTCCCAAGCATTTCAAGGTGCACATAGAATCCCAACTCTTCCAATGAACCTTTCTTTGCGAATCTGAGCTTCCCCACCAAAATCGAGCCATAGCTGACTGAATCTTCTGGATAACCATACACGGAATTTTGTAAACACCCATAAGATAAGTAGGGATGGCCTGGATAACAGACTTCAGCAAAATTTCTTTCCCAGCTCTAGATAACAACTTCTCTTTCCAACCTTGGAGTTTCTTCCAAATTCTATCTACTAGTGAGTCAAATATTACTTTCTTTGACCTACCAGAGATAGAGGGGATACCAAGATACTTCTCGTGCTTGTCAACCTGCCGCATGTTTAGAATGTTTGTCAAATCTGATCTCTGAGCGATGCTAACTCCTCTACTAAATGAGACTTCCGACTTTTCATAATTAATTTTCTGCCCGGATGCTAATTCATAATGGTATTATCTTTGCCCTATTTTCAAGTAGAATGCATTCTACCTTTTCTATTTTAAAATTATTGTTCTAATCCAACAAATTTACTAGCTAGTTTTGCGGAACGATCATAACTTAGATTGCTACTATTTTAAAAGCTAACCTCCAAATAGTAAGAGCTACTATATTCCACCTAGTATTTTGGAAGAGATCTATAATGTAATGCATGTACAACAAATTGACCAACTCGAATACTCTCTTTATTTTTCACAATTATGTTCAAATACTCTTTCTTACATTGACATAATATATATAATTACTGAAAAAATCTATGAATATTTTTCTTTACATAATATAGTTATTTTATGAAGCCTTTCTCATGTAGACTGTAGGGATCAACATGTTGATTCGAACCCATGAATCTGGTGCATTTTTAATAAACTGACTTTATACTGTTAAATATAAAAAGGTTTAAAAGTATCCAGGGGATGATTATCATAGGAAGCAGGGACAATGAAATTTATTGGGGGGACGGTGATAATGTCATGTACTACTTCTACAGGCTACAGCATTACAGATTTACAGATGTTTTTTGAAAGTACTCCATTAGAGATGCATGGGCTAAGCACAAAATTTACAGTAACATATCCAGACAGGTCACGTGCAGAATAAACACATGCAGTCATTGATGTGTAACTGCTACAGTGCTACTACTTCTCTCACGTGGGGTTTTACTGCCAGTGTCCTTTATTACTATCTCCTTCTCTGTTGTCTGGCAAGTCAATAACAGTAAAAACCAGTTATCTTTGGGATCGTACAATTTGGCCGTTCTTCCCTCTCGGAATACTTTGCTCCTTTAAGTATAAGGTCGGATTCTTTTAAATTTATTTTCACTTCATTTCAATTCAGTTAATTTAATTTTATATAATATTAATTCAGTTAATTTAATTTAAATTTAATTAAGTTTAACTTAATAAAAATAATAAATAATATATAAAAAATAAAAAATAAAATTATAAATAATAAATAATAATTTAATTTCAGTTCAGTTCAGTTAATTTAATTTCAATTTAATTAATTTAATTTAATTTAATTTCAGTTCAATTAATCTAATTTCAGCAAAAATAAGTTCAAAAAAACAGGGCCTAAGTCGGATGGAGTTGTGATATATGCATAAGGGTTATGGACACCATTTGCCCATAATCAGTCTTTTATCTCTCTTGTTGATATAAGCTAATTGTATTAAACTTATTTTACTAAATTTATTGTTAATAAATATTTAAAAATTATAAATTGTAAGCAAATTATTTTTTTTTATAAATTTTACTTAAGGCTAATCTTATCATATCAGTTGACTATTATATCATATCTTGGTTGAATCTTATCATATTAAGTGAATGTTATATTATATTACTCTAGAGTTTTATCAAAAATAAATTCGTAAAATAGGTTCAACAAAATTAGCTAATTTTTTAAAATAATGTATATCAACAACAGAAATTGAGAGATGGGACCCAGAGAGAAAAAGAGAGATGGAGTTTGCATTTTATTACCAAAATGTCCTAGTTATGGGCCAATGATATAATGCACATAACCGTTATGTAGACATACTTACTCAAGTCTGATGATTCTACTATAATTCTCTCCAAGTAATTAGGACTTCCTATGTAATCACTATTGGAATAGAGTTTGTCTTGTAAGAGACCGCCTAACTTTAAATTAAAATTAGGCAATGGTAAATTCAATATTGAAAAGAGAATTAGCCCAATAGTAATTAGGTTAATTTCTTTCGGTGACTAATTTAATTCATTTAGTGAATAGGTCTAATTTTATATTAAAATTAGACCGTCTCTTTTAATAATTTTTGATTGGACTAATAGAAAACTGGTAAACTTCATTGAACCTAATACAAACTCATATCAAAAGAGAGTTTGACTACACATATGGTTGGTAGGGTTCCATCCTAAAATCAATTGGTGATAAGTAAAGTAACCCACTAACCAAAAAAAATAGGACCTCTCTAAATTTTTTGTGTGAGAAAATTATTTTCTAACTCACGTGTGGTCATATAGGTCGTTACACTCTTAACAAAAACCTATTTCTCTCTTGTGTTTAACTAAACGACCACTCACTTGACTTTTAAATTTGAAATTATATACGAATACTGGTGATAATTGGTGCTCTATGTGTCCAAATGATTCACCTTTCCTTTCTTCAATAGGATATTTAGTCCTCCATATTTTATCTAGATCTCATTTATTTATAACAAATAACATAATAAATTGACTTATAAGCTAGCTCTTTTGAAACTCTATGCGAAAATTAGCATTTCAAGTTCCTTACTATATTCGGACACGCTTTGTGAGATTCTCTAATTTATATATTAAAATTATAATATAGATAAGGTGATCAAAATGGTCTCGATCCAACCCAAAAACGAGCGGATTCTAGGCACGATTTACGGATCCATGGTGTGGCCAGGTCTAGCCCGATTTATTAGGCAAAAAACGAGTCACGAGTGACTTAAATATGAAAATGTAGGCTAATTTTGGTGATGCCCGAAAATGGTATGAAAAGTCCGCATAGCCCCTGAATTAGCGGGTTTTGACACGGGAATTTTGGCCCGAGGCTTTGGCCCGTAATGAACCACTTTTTTTGGCCAAAGTCCGACTTGATCTATAATCACCCATGTTATATAAGTAACACATGAAATTTTATAAAATAGAGATTACACCATGAAATTTGAAAAATAACTTGAAAACTAGGAAAAACTTTTGATCTTTTACATGGTTTAAAGTTATACCATGGAGAAAAGACCTTCCTAGAAACAACCCTTAGACTTTTGACCATACTTTTGTATTATAGGATATTAGTTGTAGGGCAAACATTAAGTAATGATGTTAGAAGTTGAAGGAAGACTTGATTAATTACATTGTGCATTAGTGGTAGGGCATGAAGTATGGTCCTTGATATGCCTCTTACATTGACATTATGCAATCATAATATGCTTCCCAATCTAATGATGACTATCCCACGCATTTCATGTATCTTGTATTCTTTTGCACCCTTCCAACTCATTTTCACACCACGCCTTTATCAATTTGATAATTGATACCCCCTCCAAATCACAGTACAAGCTAGAGGTAACATTCAAAATAAAGCACTATGTTTCCTTTTAAGTGAAGTGGAGACATTAGATCTAATTTAAAGCTTATGCAGTTCCACGGCCGGATTCATATTAATTTTAGATATGATGACAGAAAAAGGAAGATTTTAATTTACTTCCAAATGGAAGTATATCTGTTAATTTTAGAATATTTCTAGATGCAAAACTCGTAAGGGCAGAAGCCCTAAAGGAAGTTGTATATGATTCCATATTTTGAAATTTTTTCAAAAAGAAGTTTCTGTTTTAGGATATTTCAAAAAAAAAACATTCTTGCTATTTTTGCATGGGATGAGATTGTAGGAATATATAAGTACTATAAAGCGGAATTTCATGAATCAAATTCATAAGCACTTAAAACAGGATCACATGCATATACAATTAAGGATCATATACAAGTTTAGAAATAACCTTTGTAGCGTGATTTCCACAAAGCTTGAATAACCCGGATTGAGAATCTCAGATGTGATTCCTCTACTTAGTCCACCAACCCAGATCAACACTCCACCAATGCTAGTTGGAAAGGAAGAAAACTTCTTTCTTGTTTGGAGTATTAACGTGACTTTTGAAGAGAGAGAATAGAGAGAGAAAATAATAAGAGAATAAACTGACTGTTTTCTTTTCTGCCTAACCCAAATATATAAAAGTATTTAGGTCAGATTTCTCTCCCTTTTCCTTCTCTTGGCCGGCCACCCTAGGGCCCTCTTGGGCTCTAGGTTTCTTTTGTTGATCCAAGTTTAATGTGTGACCTTGTAGGATCCGTTACATTGGGCTTCGGGTTTATTTATTTACTAATCCGAAGTTCTATAGCTTTCTCTAGCAAGACGTATAGACGACCCAATATAACGAATTATTATCTCTATAATACGATCCATTATATATTAGTAATTGCATTTAAGTCGAGGACATAAATCCTTCAATCTCCCACTTGTCCGAGACGAGTGTGCAATGTTTTTATTCCTCAAGTCTCTTAATGTCTTAATTTGATAGTATGATCATATTTCTATATCATCCATACTAGCTTTCA
Source organism: Beta vulgaris subsp. vulgaris (assembly GCF_026745355.1). NCBI lineage: Eukaryota > Viridiplantae > Streptophyta > Magnoliopsida > Caryophyllales > Amaranthaceae > Beta > Beta vulgaris. The sequence goes on along the minus strand of NC_079208.1, from coordinate 51,656,804 downwards.
AATTATTCCTTGAAATCCGAGTTCAAATTGTCAACAAATGATCATCGAATGATCCATTTGAGCACGGCCATGCATTTTCAATTTTTCACTCTTCAAGGGGCCAAGACACCTATCCTATCTCATATAGGAGGACTTTTCCAATCTTGTAGTAACCAATACTCCCACTCAACTTTTAGCACAACCTGAATGCTGCCTTTATAGTCCCCTTTTACGGCATGACGTTTGACAGTATCAAAGCTATACTAATCATTGGGCTAAGTAATGTTCTACTCATGTCTCAGGAATCTACTAATATAATTTCGAAGTTATAAAACTTCTAAGTGGTCAAGTTCGACTATGTATCAACTATACATGTCCATATGATTGATTAAACATCTCTATGTTTCCATAGCCCATGAAACGGCGCTATCAATCAATCTTATATGCTAATCCCTTTAATAAGTCATTTATGTCCAGTTTAATGACTTAGATTAGGAACTTTAATATTCTATGAATTCTGTTCACTTATGGTGTTTCATTCATCAAATCACATATTTGACAAAACCATAGAATTCAAGATATATTTTGGACATTTTATTTAATACCAAACCAAAATTAAATAAGACAAAATTATTATCATAAACATAAATAGCAAAACCATGTCTTTACATTGTAATAAGTTTCTCTAAACCTAGTACAATCTAAAGCCACTCTAACATTTGCTTCAAGCCTATAGCCCTAGCGTGACACTCATGCTTGGGTTGAGGTAGCGGTTTAGTTAGCGGATCAGCCACGTTCTCATCCGTATGAACTTTGCAGATTCTGACATCCTTCCTGTCAACTATCTCTCGAATGAGGTGATACTTCCTCATCACATGCTTGGACTTGTTATGTGACCTTGGCTCTTTTGCTTGCGCAATAGCACCATTGTTGTCACAAAACAACTCAATTCCTTCCAGAACACTAGGTACGATATCCAGCTCTGTCAAGAATTTCTTTATCCAAACTGCTTCCTTAGCTGCTTCAACTGCTGCTAAATATTCTGATTCTGTCGTAGAGTCTGCTACAGTGCTTTGCTTTGAGCTCTTCCAGCTCACTGCTCCTCCATTCAGACGAAAGACATACCCTGACTGAGAGGGTAGTCATCTCTGTCGGTTTGGAAGCTTGCATCCGTGTAACCTTCAACAACCAACTCACTTTGTCCCCCATATACTAAGAACATGCCTTTAGTCCTCCTTAAGTACTTAAGGATGCTCTTAGCTGCAGTCCAGTGTGCTTCTCCTGGATTTGCTTGGAACCTGCTACACATGCTCAAGGCATATGCAACATCAGGTCGAGTACTTATCATGGCATACATAATAGACCCTATAGCCGAAGCATAAGGAATGCTACTCATTCGCTTTAACTCATCAGGCTCAGTCGGGCACTGACTCTTGCTAAGCGATATGCCATGTGACATGGGAACGAAACCTCTCTTCGAGTTTTCCATGTTGAACCTTGTAAGAACCTTATCAATATAAGTTTCTTGACTAGCCCAATCATCCTTCGAGACCTATCTCTATGGATTTTAATTCCCAGTATGTACTCAGCTTCTCCAAGGTCCTTCATAGAGAAACAACTTTTTAACCATTCCTTGACTGACTCAAGCATTGGTATGTCGTTTCCCATGATTAGTATGTCATCTACATACAGAACCAAGAAGACTAAGCTGCTCCCACTAAACTTCTTGTAAACACAAGACTCTTCTTCGCTTTTGATGAAACCAAATTGTTTGATTGCCTCATCAAACCGAAGATTCCAGCTCCGAGATGCCTGCTTCAATCCATAAATGGATCTCTGAAGCTTGCAAACCCTTTTAGGATTTTCTGGATCTTCAAAACCTTCAGGTTGTGTCATGTACACATCCTCATTCAAGAACCCATTCAAGAATGCGGTTTTGACATCCATCTGCCAAATTTCGTAATCGAAAAATGCAGCAATCGCTAAAAGTATCCGAATTGATTTAAGCATTGCTACTGGAGAAAAGGTCTCATCATAGTCTATACCATGAACTTGTCTGAATCCTTTTGCAACCAGTCTTGCTTTGTAGACATAGACATTTCCATCTTTGTCTGTTTTCAATTTGAACACCCACTTGCATCCAATAGGGTTAACCCCACAGGCAAGTCAACTAGTGTCCAAACTTTATTCTCAGACATGGAGTCTAACTCGGATTTCATGGCCTCAAGCCATTTCTCAGAGTCTGGGCTCGTCAAAGCTTGTTTGTAGGTAGTAGGTTCTGAATTTTCCAAAATCATAATTTCAGAATTCTCAGTCATTAGGAAATCAACCAACCTTTTGTTTGGAATCCTTGGTCTACTAGACCTACGCGGGGTCTGAGCATCAAGAGAAACGTTCTCTTCAACAGTTTGAAGATTTTCGCTTGATTCAACTTCGAATGGGACGGTAGGAGGTTCATGCGTTGAATACGTTATCTCCTCAACATGACTTTCGTCTTGTTGGGCCGTCTCTGACATGGTGTGAGCCACGTCCAGTTGTTGCTCATCTCGAATTTCTTCGAGTGTTATTTTACTCCCACTTGTCTTTCTAGAAACAAATTCCTTTTCAAGAAAGACACCATCACGAGCAACAAACACTTTGTTCTCTTGACGGTTATAGAAGTAATAACCCCTTGTCTCTTTTGGATACCCCACAAAGAGACATTTATCTGACTTGGGTGCGAGTTTGTCTGATAGTAACCGCTTTACATAGACCTCGCATCCCCAGATTTTAAGAAAAGACAAGTTTGGAGGTTTTCCATTCCATAACTCATATGGAGTCTTTTCTACAGCCTTTGACGGGCTCCTATTTAGTGTGTGTGCAGCAGTTTCGAGAGCGTATCCCCAAAAAGAAATCGGTAGATCAGCAAGACTCATCATAGATCGAACCATATCTAGTATGTTCGATTCCTCCTTTCAGATACACCATTTAACTGTGGTGTTCCTGGTGGAGTTAATTGTGAAAGAATTCCACAATCCTTTAGATGATCATCAAACTCTTGGCTCAAATATTCACCACCACGATCGGATCGTAGTGCTTTTATTGTCTTACCAAGTTGATTCTGTACTTCATTTTGGAACTCTTTGAATCTATCAAAAGATTCCGACTTATGTTTCATTAAGTAAATATAGCCATATCTACTCAAATCATCAGTGAAGGTGATGAAGTAATTAAACCCTCCCCTTGCCTTTGTGCTCATAGGACCACATACATCTGTATGTATGAGTCCTAAAAGATCGCTGGCCCTTTCACCTTTTCCAGTAAATGGTGATTTTGTCATCTTCCCATTAAGCATGATTCACATACATCAAATGATTCGAAATCAAATGATGGAATTATACCGTCCTTTTGTAACTTGTGAATGCGCTTTTGGTTTATATGACCCATTCGGCAATGCCAAATATAGGTTAGGTTAGAATCATTTGATTTCTTTTTCTTGCTATCTATGTTATAGACTTGTAATGATTTATCAAGCACATATAAACCATTTATCAAATTAGCTCTGGCATAGAACATATTATTGTAAGAAATGGAACAACATTTGTTCTTTATTTCAAAGCAAAAACCTTCAGAATCCAAAACTGAAACCGAAATTATGTTCTTAGTTATTGTAGGAACGAAATAACAATTATTTAATTCTAAAATAAGCCCAGATGGCAAGTGTAGACTATAGCTCCCGACGGCAAGTGCAGCAACTCGTGCTCCATTTCCAACGCGTAGCTCTACCTCGCCTTTTGCCACCTTCCTACTTCTTTTTAGTCCCTGCACATCATTAACTATGTGAGAACCACAACCGGTATCAAATACCCATAAAGAAGTAGAAGTCAAATTGATTTCTATAACATATATACCTGAAGTAGAAGCCCCAGACTTCTTTATTTCCTCCAAGTATATCGGGCAGTTCCTCTTCCAGTGTCCAATTTTGTGACAGTGGAAGCACTTGCTTTCCGCAGCAACCTTGGGCTTGGCGGTTGGCTTAGGTTTTTCAGCGACAGTGGCAACTTGCTTGCCTTTGTCCTT